>NC_084469.1:50122292-50422292 GCF_027409185.1 Cynocephalus volans
CCAGGAGCCCCTCCCCTTGGAGCTCTTGCTGGTAGAGACTTCGGTTCCTACATGCTAGGCTTGGGAGCCCCACCTGTCACAGCTCTCCCCAGGAGGGGCCTCAGCAGCCTGGCACCAGCAAGCCCAAACCTTTGTGGCTCCAGCTGGGAGTAACTCGAGCAGCTCTACAACAGCCCTAGGAACCCTCCTCACAGCTCTTGTCAGTAGAGACATGAGTGACTCTACATCAGCCCCAGGAGTCCCACCTGCCACGGCTCAAGCTGGGAGAGATTGCAGAAGCCTGGCACCAACCTGAGAGCATCACCCCTCACAGCTTTTGCCAGGAGAAATCTGAATGGTCCTACACCAATGCTGGGAGCTTCACCCCTTGTGGCTCCCACTGCAGGAGGCTTGACCACAGGACAGCCTCCTCCCCACCATGTATATTCCACTATAATAGCCTCAAGCCTCCTAGCAACAGCCTCTGGAGACCCACCCTGTATGTTCTTCACCATAGACACCTTTAGCCACTAGGCAGCTGCCACAAGAGCATTGCCCCATGTGGCCTCTGCCCAGCCACACCCTCTGTAGTCCCACCCAATGTGGTTAGGTGACAGAAATATTGCACCACCAGGCCACAGCCTCCAGAGCTCTGCCCTTCACAGCTCCCACTATGGGAGCCCAGTGTTGCTAGGCCACAGTACCAGGAGCCCCACTCCACAAAGCACCTGTCACCCTCTGTTGCACTACACTTATCAGCACTCCCTAGTCTGCTGACCCTACCCAGGACACTTGAGTATTCCTGAAACTTCTGGAATTATAGAGTCTTCCTGGAATCAAAACTGAAACATCCCACCTAATGGGCAACATACAACAAATTTCAGGAGAGGTTCCTTTTCCTCAAAAGAAACTTGAGTAACTGAAGAAGCAACTGCTTCACCAGATGACCAGAACCCCCAAAGTAATGCAGTAACTCTCAAATATAAGATACCAATCGATAAGAATCCTAGAAATGTCTGAAAAAGAATTCTGAGCAATTATCCTACAGAAAATCCATGAGATACAAGAAGAGTCACATAGACAATATAAGGAAATGAGAAAAACAATCCAAGATATGAAGGAGGAAATCTACAAAGAGATTAATGCAATAGAAAAGGATGTGGCAGAACTCTGGGAACTGAAGGACTCATTCAATGAAAAAAAGACATTTGAGAGCTTTAGCAGCAAGCAGGAAAAAAGGAATTTCTGATCTCAAAGACAGAGTTTTCAAAATAACTCAAGCAGACAAAAAAAGAAAAAGAATTTTTAAAAATGAAGAAAATCTTTGAGAACTATCAGATGGTGTCAAGTGTAAAAAAATCTGAATCATGGGTATTCCAGAAGGGGAAGAAAAAGAAAAAGGCATTGAAAACCTTATCAATGAGTTAATACCAGAAAACTTCAATGGTATTGGTAGAGAAATAGATTTCCAATTCAAAAAGCTTAAAGATCCCCAAACAGATTCAATCCACAAAGGTCCTCTCCAAGACACATTGCAGTTAAACTGACAAAAGTCAAAGACAAAGAGAGAATCCTAAAAACAGCAAGAGAAAAATATCAAGTCACCTAGAAGGGAGTTTCCATCAGACTAATAGCAGACTCAGCAGAAACCCTACAAGTCAGAAGAGAATGGGATAATATATTTAAAGTGCTAAAAGAAAAAAACTGCCACCCAAGAATACTATACCCTGCTAGGCTAACCTTCAGATATGAAAAAGATATAGTGTATTTCCCAGATAAACAAAATCTATGGGAATTTAGTGCCATACAACCAGCTCTTCAAGAAAATCTCAAGGGAGTTCTGCACCTAGAATCCAAAATAAATAAATAATAATTACCACCATGAATGCACTAGGAAGAAAAAATCCCACTGAGAGAACGCATAGGCAAATGAGAAAGAGGAAAAAACTATACCCTAGCACCTCAAAAATCCAAGGAACTCCAAAGTCAAAGAACAGCATGGAAACAAAGGAACAAAAGATACTTAAAACAACCACACAAAGTAATTAAATGACAGGAGTTAGACAATACCTTTCAATAGCACTGCTAAATGTTAAAGTATTGAACTCCCGACTCAAAAACATTGAGTGGCCAGATGGATTAAAAAACTAGACTCAGATATATACCGCCTACAAAAAACCCACCTCACCTGTAAAGACTGTCACAGACTAATAGTGAAAGGATGGAAAAAGATACTACACAAATGGAAACCAAAAATGAGCAGGAGTAGCTATTCTTATATGAAATAAAACAGACTTTAAACCAAAAAGTATAAAAAGAGAAAAAGAAGGCCATTATATAATAATAAAGTGATCTATCCACCAAGAAGACATTACAATCATAAATATATATGCTTCCAACATTGGTGCACCCAGATTTATAAAGCAAACATTATTACATCTAAAGAGAATGGGCTCAATACTGTAATAGTTGGGGACCTGAACATCACCCTCTGAGCATTAGATCATCTAGGCAACAAATCAATAGGGAAACACAGGATTAAAACTACAATCTACACCAATTGGACTTAGTGGATACATACAGAACATTTCACCCAACAACTAGAGAACATACATTCTTCTCATCAGCACATGGAACATTGTTCAAGATAGATCACATGATTAGGTCACAAATCAAGTAACAACAAATTTTTAAAAATTGAAATCATTTCATGCCTCTTCACAGACAACAATAAATTAAAACTAAAAATCAATAACAAACAAAATTTATGAAATCACACAAAAGTGTGGAAATTAAATAACATGCTCCTGAATGATATATGAAATAAAGAAGAAACCAAACAGGAAATCAAAAAATTTCTCAAAACTAATGGTATGACACATCATAGCAAAAACTATGGGATACTGCAAAAGCAATACTAAAAGGAAATTTTATTTCAATAAATGCTTACATCAAGAGAATAGAAAGACTTCAAATAAACAACCTAACATTATACCTCAACGAACCAGAAAAACAAAAACAATCCAATCCCAAAGTTAGTGGGTGGAAAGAAATAATTAAAATCAGAGCAGAACTAAATGAAACAGAGAACAAAAATATGATACAAAAGATTAATGAAACAAAAAGTTGTTTTTTTTGAAAAGATAAATAAAATAGACAAACCACTAGCCAGACTAACTAAAAAAAGAGAAGACCCAATAACAAAAATCAGAAATGAAAAGGGAATATAAAAACTGATACCACAGAACTACAAAGAATCATTAGAGATTACTATGAACAACTATACACCAACAAATTTGAAAACCTGGGTGAAATGGATAAACTTTTGGACACATATAAACTACCAAGACTAAACCAAGAACACATAGAAAAACTGAACAGACCAATAATGAGCAATGAGATTGAAGTACTGATCAGAAATCTTCCAACAAAGAAAAGCCTAGGACCGATGGTTTCACTGCTGAACTCTACCAAACCTTTAAAAAGAAATGAATATGAATTTTTTCCAAACTATTCCAAAAAATTGAAACAGAGGCCATTCCCCCAAACTCATTCTTTTTTTTTTTTTTAAAGATGACCAGTAAGGGGATCTTAACCCTTGACTTGGTGTTGCCAGCACCACGCTCAGCCAGTGAGCAAACCAGCCATCTCTACATAAGATCCGAACCCATGGCCTTGGTGTTATCAGCACCACACTCTCCCGAGTAAGCCATGGGCTGGTCCTCTCCCAAACTCATTCTATGAAGCCAACATCCATGATATCAAAACCAGGCAAAGATACAACAAAAAAAATAAAACTACAGGGCAATATTCTTGATGAACTTAGACACTGAAATCCTAAACAAAATACTAGCAAACAGAATACATCAACACATCAAAAAGATTATACACCATGATCAAGTGGGATTCACCCCAGGGAGCAAGGATGGTTCAACATACTCAAGTCAATAAATGTAATACACCACACCAAACAAAGTCACGAACAAAACCCATAGGATCATCTCAATAGATGCAGAAAAAGCATTTGACAAAATTCAACAGTTCTTCATGATAAAGACTCTCAGCAAGATAGGTATAGAAGGAAGGTATCTCAACATAATAAAAGCCATATATGATAAACACACTGCTAATATCATCCTGAATGGGGAAAAGCTGAAAGCTTTCCCCTTAAGATCAGGAACAAGGATGCACACTGTCACCACTCCTGTTAAACATAGCATTGGAAGTACTTGCTGGAGCAATTAGACAAGATAAAGAAATAAAGGGCATCCAAATAGGAAAAGATGAAGTCAAACTGTTCCTGATCTCAGATGACATGATTCTATATAGAGAGGACACAAGAGTCTCTACCAAAAAGTTCTTAGAGCTGATAAACAAATTCAGGAAGTTTGCAGGACACAAAATCAATTTACAAAAATCAGTAGCTTCTTTATACTCCAACAACTAGAAGAAAAAGAGATCAAGAAAGCAGCTCATTTACAATACTCACCAAAAAAAAAAAAAATACCTAGGAATAAATCTAGCCAAGGAGATGAAAGATCTCTACAATGAAAACAACAAATCACTACTGAAAGAAATTAAAGAAGACACCAAGAGATGGAAAGACATTCCTGGTTCTTGGATTGAAAGAATTGATGTAGTAAAAAATGATAGTACCCAAAGTCATCTACAGATTCAATGTGATTCCCATCAAAATACCAATGACATTCTTCTCAGAAATAGAAAAAACAATCCTAACATTCATATGAAACAACAAAAGACCTCAAATAACCAAAGCAATCCTGAGCAAAAAAAAAGTAAAGCTGAAGGCATTACACTTCCTAAGTTCAAACTATATTATAAATCTATAGTAATAAAAACAGCATGGAACTGGCATAAAAACAGACACACGGCCCAGTGGAACAGAATAGAGAACCCAGAAATCAACACATACATTTATGGCCAACTGATCTTAAGTATGGGCACCAAGAAGGCACATTGGGGAAAAGACTGCCTCTTCAATAAATGGTTCTGGGGAAACTGGATGTCCATCTGTAGAATAATGAAACTTGATCTGTACCTCTCACCATATACCGAAATCAACTCAAAATGGATTAAAGACTTAAATATAAGACCTGAAACTTTAAAACTCCTGAAAGACAACATAGAGGATACACTCCAGGACTTAGGACTGAGCAAAGACTTTATGAATAGCATCCCAAAAGCACAGAAAACAAATGAAAAAATAAACAAATGGGATTATATCAAACCAAAATACTTCTGCACAGCAAAGGAAACAATCAACAGTGTGAAAAGACAACCTACAGAATGGAAGAAAATATTTGCAAACTATGCATCTGACAAGGGATTAATATTCAGAATATACTAAGAGCTCAAACCACTTTATAGCAAAAAGCACAAATAATCTAATTTTAAAATGGGCAAAGGAGCTGAATAGATGTTTCTCAAAGGAAGACATACAAATGGCCCTCCAGTATATGTAAAAAATGCTCAACATCACTAATCATTAGGAAAATGCGAATCAAAACCACTTTGATATATCACCTCACTCCAGTCAGACCAGCTATTGTAAAAAGACAGAGAATAACAAAGACTGACAAGGATGTGGAGAAAGAGGAACCCTTCTGCACTGTTGGTGGGACTGTAAATTAGTACAGCTGTTATGGAGAACAGTATGGAGGTTCCTCAAACAACTACAGATAGAACTACCATATGATCCAGCAATCTCACTACTGGGAATATACCCAGAGGATTGGAAATCATCATGTCGAAGTGATATCTGCACTCCCAAGTTCATTGCAGCTCTATATATAATAGCCAGGTGATGGAACCAACTTAAATGTCCATTGATGGATGACTACATAAGGAAATTTGATATATATACACAATGGAATACTACTTAGCTATAAAAAAGAATACGATTCTACAATTTGCAGCAAAAAGGATGAGCCTGGACAAAATAACCCTAAGTGGAAAAACCCAAGTAGAGAAAGAGAAATACCATGTTTTCGCTCACAAACAGGAGCTAAATCCATAAATTAAAAAATAAATAATAAAGAGAGATGAGAAAGAGATAAAAAGAAACAATAATCACAGTAATATGCTGAACTTTTTGAAAGCGAGAAAAGAACCATGGTTACTAGAGGTGGAAAAGTGGAGGAGAGGGGAAGAGGGGTTACTAGAGGTGGAAAAGTGGAGGAGAGGGGAAGAGGGAGGGAAGCTAGTGAGGAATTGGTTAACGAACACAAAGAATATTTGTGTACTGTAATGATGGATAGGCTAACTATCCTGATCTAACCATCACACATTCTACACAACTATTGAAAACCAACATTGTACCCCACAAGTGTGTAATGTTATCTTTAAAAAATAAATAAATAAAATGGTACACTAAAAAAAAAAAAAAAGAAAGAAAAGCTTAAGTAAACCAAAAAGGCAGGGAAGCAAAAACAGGAATGAGAAACAGAGAACCAAGAGAAAACACATAATAAAATGACTGAACCCTAGGATAAATACTAACATATCAATGAATACATCAAATGTAAATATTTAATCATGCCAATTAAAAAAAGAGATGTCCAGAATGGGTAAAAAATGATCCAATCAAACACTATATACTAGAAATTCACTTCAAGTATAATGACACAAATAATCTAGATGTATCAGAATGGAAAATTGTATTCTATGAAAACACTAATTAGTTGGAATGGCAATAAAGTGGCAAGGTAAAATGGTAGAATTCAAATTACAGATTGTTATTATTTTTGTGAGTAAGGCCTCTCTCAGAATTATCTGGATTCTCCTCATTTTTTTCTTGCTGGTTCTACAAAAACACAGCAATTTTTTAAAATTATCTGAATCAGTTAAAACAAATCAAAAAGAAAGAACTATCTCACCCAATTATATACTGACTACTAAAAACTCATATCAAATATAATGATTTAATCAAACTAAAGGTAAAAGGATGGAAATAGATATACAATTCAAAGGCTAATTAAAAGAGAGATAGGTTCTGGTCAAGAAGGTCGAATAGACGGTTCCCAGCATCGCTCTCTCCCACAAATCGACCAACTTACAACTATAAAAACGTAATATCAGCCAAGCTGGGGCCACTGGAGCTCAGGAGAAGACAAGGAAAGACCTTACAGAGTTCATGAAAGTGGGAGAAACCACAATGAGAGAAAGAAAAGATTTCTCTGAGTGTTTTGGGCCATAGCCACTTTAATGCTGGAACTGAAGTGTTCATAGAGTAGGAGCCAGCAGAAGCTGCAGCTGTGTCCTTCAGATGGAGTTACTTGGAGGGGGGAAGAGGGCCTTGGCAGCCCCCAGGACAGCAAGACCACTAATAGGGTTCCCATGGACCCACGCAGGAGTGAGGAGCTAGAACAACTGAAAAAAGGGAGCCATTCAGAGGCTGGTGAGTCATTGCAAGGGACCGGCACAGGGCCCATCCCATGGGAAGTGTTTGGAGCATGGGTGGTGGGGGAGATGGGCCCAGAAGGAGAACACTGGGACACAGCAAGGATAGCCGACCCGCCCCCTCAATCAGCAAAGGACCACTCAGAGAAGACTGATTGGGAATGCAGAATTGCATGGGGTGAAGTTTGATGAAATAACTCAGGCCCAGATCAGAGTTTCTACACAACCCAGATCCACTGGGTCTCTGGAGAACCGGAAGTACCTATAAGGTCAACCATTAAACCCTGAGCTGCACTAAAAGCCTTCTCTAGGGAAACAGCAGAAAAGCAGAAATTTAGCTCAACAACACAGCTCAAGGTTCCCACAGGAAGTTTCCCCATTTTAGAAGTAAGCAAAGAACAAAAAATTAGTTCCAGCACAGGCACACCACCAGTGGGCTTAGAGCTGGGAACCGGACCCCATCCAGGCACACTGCACCAGCACCTCAGGGCCTGCCCTGGGACCTGAGGTATGGAGAAGGGGACAGGACCCCCCTCCCACAACCAGGCAGACCACTCCAGAGTCTCAAGGTCTGCCTGGAGACCTGAGTCATTGAGAAGGTGACCAGACCCCACTCCCACATCCAGGCACACTGCCAGCACATCAGGGCCTTGCCCTGGGGCCCAGGGCATGGATCTGAAGACTAGAAACCCCTCCCACAACCAGGCACACCATGCCTGTGCCTCAGGGTCCACCTGGGGACTCGAGGAATGGAGAAGGGGACCAGACACCCCTCCCACAACCAGGCACACCACACCAGCACCTCAGGGCCTACCTGGGGACCCAAGGCATGGATGTGAGTATCGGAACCCCCTCCCACAACCAGGCACAGTGCCAGTACCTTGTGACCCTGACTGGGGGCCTGGGGCTTGGATCCAGGGACTGGACACCCTCCTACAACCAGGCACAACATGCCAGTGCCTCAGGGCCTGACCAGGGATTCGAGGCGTGGAGAAGGGAACCAGGCCCCCCTCCATCAACCAGGCACACTGCCAGCATGAAGGAGCATGCCAAAAACATCACCTCCATGTGGGTGGCCCACCACAGCCACCACACTAACCATGGCTGCTGCAAAAGCAGCCAGATGCCACAACCACCACACAGATGGTCTGCCAACCACTGGAGTACATCAACACAAGGAGAGTCACCAGCAGAGATAAAGAAAAGAAGAGGATGTCTCTCTCCACAAAGCCAGAGTGACAGAAGAAGCATCTGCTCTATGATAATATTGGGGGACCTGATCACATCTCTCAGCATTGGACAGATCATCTAGGCAACAAATCAACAGGGTAATCATTATTGTTTCAGAAGGAGAGAAGAAATGTAGGGTAATTAGAGGGGGAGTGGGAAGGAGGGGGAGGGGGAGAAATTGGACACGGGTCATAAAAAATAATTACAATTTGTAACAATATATATGCTAGTAATATTAATTTGATCAAGATATCTCAATGTTGAACCCCAAAAATATGTATAATCAGCATTGATTCAATAAATTTAAAAATTTTTAAAAAGAGAGTTAGATATGTGAAGTTAAAGGACAAATATTGTATCATTCCACTCATATGAGGTCCTTAGCGTAGTCAAATTAATAGAGATGGAAAGTAAGAGTGGCAGTTGCCATGGGGTGATGGGGAAGAAAGAATAGGGGGTTGTTATTTAATGGGTACAGAGATTTCAGTTTTACAAGACAAAAAAGTTCTGGAGATGGTTTTACAAAATGTGAATACACCTAATGCCACTGAACTATATGTTTAAAGTGGTTAAAGTAATAAATTTTATATTATATATATTTAACACATTTTAAAAATAAATAATTATACAAAACAAATGAAGTAGCTATAAAATGGCAGGGTCAAATGGAAGAATCCACACATCATGTTCTGCTCATTTTTGTGAGGTACTAAATCAGGAAGTCCTTTTGATACATATATATTGTATAATGATCAGGTCAGGGTTGTTAGCATATACATCACCTCACGCTTTTATCATTTCTTTTTTAAAAAAGATTAAATCTTGACTATGGTGGCAAGGTGGCAGACTAGAGGTGCTCAGGGCACATTCGTCCCACAGAAGGAGACCAGAACATGGAATGGACAGCTAAGTACTGAAGAGACCACTGGTGGGAAAGTGTGGGAGGACAGCACCGTACTGATGAGGACCCCAGGGAGCACGAAGACCCAGGAGGTCAGCATAGAGTGGAGAAGGAGTCACACGACTTTATCTGCCACATATCCAACATGAGAATTGACTCGAGAGGAATTTTCCTTTGTGACAAAAAGAATCTGCTCAGCTGTGAATACTCCCCTGTGGTAATTATCCTCTTTCTTGTGCTCCAGCCTCCTGCCACTGCTGACACAGTCTGCAATGCCAATTGTCTAGTCCCAGAGCCATTGCCCATCTCCTCACAGAAGAGTTCATCTTGCCAAATGGCCATGGCTCCACCACACATTCTCTGTCAGACACTGGCTGCCCATTGACCATAGAACCACCACACAGCTTCTGCCAACCATTGGCCACCCACCAGCCATAGAACCACCATGTGCCTCCCACCAGCCACCAGTTGCAGCCCAACCATGCATCTCCCACCAGCCGCCCACTGTCTGCAGACCAGATGCCACCAGCTTCACCTCACCCAGATCCAGGTATTCCCGTTTTTCCAGACAGGAGGAAAGAGGTGAGCATGGGCAGCCCCATAACCCCATTGACCAATTCACAGAGGAAACTATGCTGTCCCTGAAGTCATGTACCCAGGGGTATGAAGTACTTGCGCAGCCCACATTACTGCATTGACCCATGGAGGGACATGGGCAGGGTGGCTGGTGAATGCAGAAAACTCAAGATATCCAAATAGAATATAGAAGAAAAGACCCAGCCACCACCAAACCATCCCCAAATTGGGAGAAGTAAGGACCCAGGAAGAGCCTCTGCCTGGAGGAAAGGGGGAAGAGAAATGCCACCCAGGCTTGCCCATTCAAGCTGAGGAGCCTCAGTATATCCCAGTACACCTATCAGGATCATGAGACAACAAGTCCATTCAGGATCACCCACCTAAGCAAAGGAGTATCACCCAGACCACCCAGGCACTCCTCCCAAGAACTCAAGATCTCACCTACATCCTTGATGACCCAAAACAGTGTCACTCACTTCGGCAAGGAACCACTGACTGACCAAGTGCCTAGACCATGGAGGCACTCACAGACAACTCTGACATTGAATACAGCCAAAGTAACCACATAGAGACTACGTTACTGAGTCTAACTACTGAGTCCAGAACCAATACTAAAACATCCTACCCAATGGTCAACGTAAAACACATTTACAGGGGTAGTCTCTCTCCTTAAAAGCTACTCTAGAGTAATAGAAGAAGCAACTGCTCCACCAGGTAACCAGAAATCAATGGAGGGATACTAGAAATATGAGAAAGAAAGAAGATATGGCACCACCAAAGGAATATAATAATCTCAAGTAACCAGATCCAAACTATCAGGAAACTATTTAAGTGACTAAAAAGGAATTCTAAGCAAAAATATTAAAGAAACTCAGTGAGATACACGAAGACTCAGACAGCACAACGAAATATGAAAAGCAATCCAGAATGTGAAGGAGGAAATTTACAAAGAGATATATACCTTAAAAAATAATGTAGCAGAACTCCTGGAACTGAAGGACACATCATGAAAATAAAAACTACAACTGAGAACTTAAGAAGCAGGCTGGAACAAGCAGAAGAAAGAATTTCTGATCTTGAAGACGGGCTTTTTGAAATAACCCAGGCAGACAAAAAGAGAGAGAGAGGGGGAAAATTTTAATGAAAAAAATCTAGGACAGCATTCAGAAAACCTTAAGTACACAAACATCTGAATCATGGGTGTTCCAGAAAGGGAGAAGAAAGGAAAAGATGTTGAAAACCTATTTAATGAAATAATAGTGGAAATTTTCCAGGTATTGGGAGAGATACAGACTCTGCCAGCCAAGAATACTATACCCAGCAAGGCTATCCTTCAGATGTGAAGGCAAAATAGTGCATTACACAGACAGACAAAAACCGTGGGAGTTCCACCACACAACTAGCCCTACAAGAAATCCTCAAGAGAGTCCTACATCTGGAATCCAAAGAATGATAATAATCACCATGAGTACACACGAAGGAACAAAACTCACTCGTAGGGCAGATGTGCAAATGAGAAAGGGAAAGAAACTATATCCCATCACCTCAAAAAAGCAATTAACACCAAAGACAAACAATAAAAGAGAAAGAAAGGAAAAAAAGATATTTAAAATAACCATACAAAAATCAACAAAATTTCTGGAGCAAGACAATACTTTTCAAAAACAACTCTAAATGTAAGCAGATTGAATTCCTAACTCAAAAGACATAGACTGGTGGAATAGATTTAAAAATTAGGCCAACTCTATTCTGCCTACAAGAAACTCACCTCACTTGTAAAGACCCATGCCATGCAGTATCAGTGGCTAAGGTGGCGGTGGTGGGCCAACCTCATGGTGGCAGTGTCTGTGGTGACTGCAGCAGTCTGTTCACACACTGAGGTGGCTGTGGTGGCATCAGGCCCATGCAGCACGGGTGGCTTCCAGTGGCTGTGGCAGGGAGCCAGATGAACTGCTCTGCAGAAAGACAGGTGATGGTTCTAGGACCAGAATGGTGCCAGTGACATCAGTTGTGGTGGTGGTGAGCTTGTTCTGGTCTTCTTCTATAGGAAGAATATACTCTGGGCACCACTAGTCCATCATCTTCACAGAAGTCACTGAATATATTTTTTTAAATGGAGTGATGTATGCATCTTTTAGATTATTTTTAATCAAACAAATACAACATAATCTTTATAATCAAATCACGTTTAAAGGCTTACAACCAAATAGCATTTCATTGTCCAATATTCTTCTCTCTTCACTATTGCTTCAAGGATGATAAAACCCACAAGTAGGTTTATATTTTCTAGTTGCCATAACTTGATCTTATTCATGGATTTGGCCTGTCTTGATATCACCCTGGAATAAAATTCTTACAATTTTATTTTGTACAATTACACCATGCCCAAAATAGAATGACCTCAGACTCTGTGTTTTTTAATTAAAATTATTAAGAGAATTATCTGTCTCAGTTTCCACATTGAGTTGACTTCTTGTCCAATCAGTATTAGAAATTTTGAGAACAAAATTTCGTCTCTACATAGATACATCGGGTTCTTGCTGTAGGGGAAATATCATTTCTACATTATTTCAGTAGACAAAGCTGTAAAGGGAACATTATATCTGCACATGGAACAAAACATAACTATTTCTGTGCCTTATCTAACAATGCAAAAACAACTCCACATTAACATCATATTAATACTTTCCTTTGCTTGCAACTCACTACCACATATAGTGATATAATTTTGAAGACCTTCATAATATTGAAGGGTAATTCAGTAACTTATTCAAAGTGTACACTTTGGTTCAAAAGTTTTGTCTTTAATTTGAGGGCAACAGCAATTTAAAATTGGAGAATTCTAAGTTCTAAGAAGGTGGCGGTTTTAGATATGAGAGTTTTCTTGGTACCTATAATCATCTAATGGAAATTGGGAGGTGAAATAATTTAAGCATTCCAACTTTCAGAGTCCTATGGATATCTGAACTTATATAGCTATAAGATAATTATAACATTTTGTTTTGCCACCAACTAGTCTATCTGCAATTAGCAAATGTCCAGTTATATGCATAGTAATCATTCATACTTCCTCCAATTGGGCAAGCCAATTCTGCTGTCTATCAAATTTTTAATGAAAATATCAAAATCTATATACACAGGCCGCAGCAGCCACCAAGATGAGCTGAGACCCCATATGGCATGGAGTTCTAAGTCTAAGGCCCCAGAGAAAAAGGAAGTGCCCACAGCAATAGCAACTGCCAAGGTGAGCCAAGTCCTGCCCAGCACCGGGGATTCAGTCTAAAGCCATGGAAAGCCAGAAGAGAAGCCATATTGCCACTACCACACATATTATCACTGCAAGGACAGTTCACCACCACAGTAGCAGCCAGGGCCCCTCTACAGGCAACCTGCCACCCACTTGACTACATTGATTTAAGAAGACTCACCAGTAGAGCCTGCAAATAGAGGAGGAAATCTCTATCCTCATATCCAACCCCTGAACAATAGAAGAAGCAAGTCCTCTACCAGATGGCCAAACATAAATGAAAAAAATGCTAGAACTACAAACAAACAAGCAGATATGACACCACTAAAGGAATACAGTAATGCTTAAACACCAGACTCCATAGAACAGGGAATCTGGGAAATGTCTGAAAAGGAATTCCAAGCAATAATCTTAAAAAATAGTGTAGCAGAACTCTGAGAAATGAAAGAATCCACTCAATGAAATAAAAAACACAACAGAGAGCTTGAACAGCAGGATAGAGCAAGCAGAAGAAAGAATTTCAGATCTCAAACATAGTCTTTTCAAAATAACCCAGGCACACAGAAAAAAGAATTTAAAATAATGAAGAAAATCTAAGAGAGATATCAGACAACCTCAAGCACTATAACATCCAAATTGTGGGTATTCCAGAAGTGGGCAAGAAAGGAGAAGGTATTGAAAACCTATTTAAGGAAATAACAACAGAAAATTTCCCAGGTGTAGGGAAAGATGTAGACCTTCAGATCCAGGAAGCTCAAATAGATTCAATCCAAAGAGATCCTCTGCAAGACACATTATACTTAAATTTGCAAAACACAAAGACAAAGAGAGAATTCTAAGAGCAACAAGAGAAAAGCATCAAGTCACCTGTAAGGAAACCCTCTTCAGACTAACAGCAGACTTTTCAACTGAAACCCTACAGGCCAGAGGAAAGTGGAATGATATATTCAAAATACTAAAAGAAAAAAAGTGCCAGCCAAGAATTCTTTACCCAGCAAGGTTCTTCTTCAGAAATGAGGGAGAAATAGTGTATTTCCCAGACAAACAAAAATTGTGGGAGTTCACCACCACATGACCAGCACTGTAAGAAATTCTCAAGGGAGTCCACCATCTGGAATCTGAATAATGATGATCACTACCACAGACACACAAGAAAGAGCAAAAGCCACTGCTAAAATAAAAATGCCAATGAGAAAGAGAAAGAAGCTAAATCATGCTACGTCAAGTTTTCAACTAACATTGAAGAAGAGAAATAAAAGGGGGAGGAATGATCAAAAGGTATTTAAAACACCTAACAAAAAGCAATTAAATGACAGGAATTAAACAATACCTGTCAATAACTACCCTAAATGTGAATAGATTAAACTCCCATTCAAAAGATGCAGACTGACTTACTGGATTAAAAAGCTAGACTCAGGTATATGCTGTCTTCAAGAGACCCCCCTCACCTGTAAAGATGCACACAGACTAAAACTGAAGGGATGGAAAAAGATATATCATGCAAATGAAAAGCAAAGACGAGCAGGAGTAGCTATTCTTATATCAGATAAAATAGACTCTAAACCACACAACATAAAAAGTGATAAAGAAGGCCACTATATAATGATAAAGGGATTTATCCAGGTAGAAGACATAACAATCAAAAATATGTTTGCACCCACTACTGGAGCACCCAGATATATAAATATAAAATTCTTAGACGTAAAGAAAGAAATAGGCCCTAGTACGTTAATAGTGGGTGGCATGAAAACCCCTCTCTCAGTATAGGACAGATCTTCCAGGCAACAAATCAACAAAGAGATACAGGATTTGATTTATACCTTAGACCAACTGAACCTGACAGATATTTACAAAACATTTCACCTAACAGCTAAAGAATATACTTTCTTCTCATCAGCACATGGAACATTCTCCAGGATAGACCACAAGTTAGGTCAGAAATCTAGTCTCAGCAAAATTTTTTAAATTGAAAGCATTCCTAGTATCTGTTCAGACCACAACAGACTAAAACTGGAAATTAATGACAAGGAAAACCCTGGAAACTATACAAATACATGGAAACTAAAAAATAGGCTCATGAATGACCTATGGGTCCAATAAGAAATTGAACAGGAAATCAAAAAATTTCTTGAAACTAATGAAAATAAAGATACAGCATACCAAACTTAGGGATACTACAAAAGCTGTGTGAAGAGGAGAGTTTATTGCAATAAAGGCTTACATCAAAAGAATGGAAAGACTTCAAATAAATGACCTAACACTACACCTCAAAGAACTAGAAAAACAACAAAAATCCATCCTAAAAATAATAGACAGAAAGAAATAATTAAGATCACAGCAGAACTAACTGAAATAGAGACCCAATAAATGATACAAAAGATCAATGAAACAAAAACTTGGTTTTTTGAGCAGATAAATAAAATAGACAAACCATCAGCAAGGTTAACAACAAAAGAGAGAAGAACCAAATAACAAAAATCAGAAATGAAAAGGGAGACATTAAAACCGATACCACAGAAGTACAAAGAATCATTAGAGACTATTATAAAAAAACTGGATGGGGCCAGCCCCGTGGCTCACTCAGGGGAGTGCGGCACTGGTAGTGCCAAGGCCATGGGTTTGGATCCTATATAGGGGTGGCCGGTGCACTCACTGGCTGAGCATGGTGCAGACAACAACAAGCTGAGGGTTACGATCCCCTTACCGGTCAGAAAAAAAACAAAACAAAACTGTATGACAACAAATATGAAAACTTGGAAGACATGAATAAGTTTCTGGACACATGCAAACTACCCAGACTGATCCAAGAAGAGATAAAAAAAAACCTGAACAAAGCAATAACATGCAGTGTGATTGAAGTGGTAATCAGCAATCTTCCAACAAAGAAAAGCTCAGGTATGGATGGTTTTACAGCTGAAGTCTATCAAACCTTTAAAGAGGAATTAATACCAATTCTCCTCAAACTATTACAAAAAATTGTAACAGAAGGCATTCTCCCAAACTCATTCTATGAGGCCAACCTAACTCTGATACCAAAACCAGATAAACACACAACAAAAAAAGAAAATTACAGGCCAATATCCTCGATGAACATAGATGCAAAAATCCTCAACAAAATATTAGCAATCAGAATAAAGCAACACATTAAAAGAGTTATCCACCATGACCAACTGGGATTTATCCCAGGGATGCAAAGATGGTTTAACACACACAATTCAATAAATGTGATACATCACATCAACAAAATCAATGACAAGAACCATATGATTATCTCAATGGACACTGAAAAGCATTTGACAAATTTCAATATACCCTCATGATAAAGACTCTCAACAAATTAGGTATGGAAGGAAAGCATCTCAACACAATAAAAGCCATCTATGACAAGCCCATCACCAGTATCATTCTGAATGCGGAAAAACTGAAGGCTTTTCCCTTGAGAACAGGAACAAGACAAGGATGTCCACTCTCGCCACTTCTATTTAACATAGTCCTGGAGTTACTAGCCAGAGCAATCAGGCAAGGGAAAGAAATAAAGGGCATCCAGATTGGAAAAGATGATGTTGAACTGTCTCTAATTGCAGATGACATGATAATATATGAAGAACCTAAAGACTATATCAAAAAACTCCTAGAGCTGGTTACTAATTTCAGTAATGTTGCAGAATACAAAATAAATGCCCCCAAAAGAGTTGCATTTATATTCTCCAATAATAAGCTAACAGAAAGAGAAATCAAGAAAGTAAGCCCATTTGCAACAGTCACAAAAAAATAAAGTAGCTGGGAATCAATTTAACCAAGGGGATGAAGATCTCTACAATGGGAACTACAAACCACTACCTGGAAGAAATTAAAGAAGCCACAAAAAGATGCAAAGACATTTCGTGCTCTTGGATTGGAAGAATTAACATTGTGAAAATGTCTCTACTACCCAAAGTGATCTACAGATTCAATGCAATACCCATCCAAATACCAATATATTCTTCACAGAAATGGAAAAAATAATCAACATTCATATGGAACAAAGAAAAGACCCCAAATAGCCAAAGAAATCCTAAGCGAAAAAAAGTAATACCAGAGGCATAACACTAGCTGACTTCACATTATACTACAAAGCTATAGTAACCAAAACAGCATGGTACTGGCATAAAAATAGACACTCGGACCAGTGGAGCAGTATAGAGAAACCAGAAATCACCCCTCAGGCTTACAGCCATCTGATATTGGACAGACGCAACAAAAAACTACATTGGGGAAAAGACGGACTCTTCAATAAGTGGTGCTGGGAAAATTGGATATCCATATGCAGTAAAATGAAACTAGACATGCACCTCTCACCATACACTAAAATCAACTCAAAATAAATTAAAGACTTAAGTATGAGACCTGAAGCTGTAAAATTACTACGGGAAAATATAGGTTAAACACTTCAGTAATTAGGTCTGGGTACAGACTTTATGAACAAGAGCTCAAAAGCACAAGCAACAAAAGAAAAATAAACAAATGGAGCTAAATCAAATTTAAAAACTTCTGCAAAAGAAACAATCAACAGAGTGAAATGATGCCTACAGAATGGGGGGAAAATTTGCTGACTATGCATCTGACAAGGAATTAATACCCAAGGAACTCAAGCAATTACACAGTGAAAACACAAATAACCCAATTAAAAAAATGGGCAAAGGAACTGAATAGACATTTTTCAAAGGAAGACATACAAATGGCCAACAGGTACATGAAAAGATGCTCAACATCACTAGTCATCAGGAAAATGCAAATTAAAACCACACTGAGATATCACCTCACCCCAGTTAGACTGGCTAGTATCAAAGACAGACAATAACAAATGCTGGTGAGGGTGTGAAAAAGAAGGGAATGCTCCTGCACTGTTGGTGGGACTGTAAATTGGTACAACCACTATGGAAAACAGTATGGCGGTTTCTCAAACAACTACAGGTAGATCTTCCATATGATCCAGCAATGCCACCTCTGGGTCCATACCCAAAGGAATGGAAATCAGTATGTCAAAGGGATACCTGCACTCCCATGTTCATCACAGCACCATTTAGAATAGCCAAGATATGGAATCAACCTAAATGTCCTATGATGGACGATTGGATAAGGAAAATGTATATATACACCATGGAATACTAGTCTGCCATAAAAAAGAATAAAATCCTGCCATTCACAACAACGTGGATGAGCTTGGAGAAATTTCTATTGAGTGAAATAAGCAAAGCACAGAGGGAAAAATACTGCATGTCCTCACTCATAAGTGGGAGCTAAGAGAGAAAGAAGGAAGGAGAAACAGACCACGGTGGTGCGTTGGACTTATAGAGGGAGAGAAAAGACCTAGGGATACAAAGTGGAGTTGGGGAAAGGGGGATGGGGAGGGAGGTCGGGGATAATTGGGTGGAGGACACGGGGTATAATCGCGTGGTAATGGGCGTGCTGCCAGTATGGATCTGGCCATCACATCTTCAGCACAAGTGGTGACAGGCATCTTTGTATCCCATGAATATTCATAATTAATAAAAATAGATAAATAATAGATCTATATATATTTATGTGTTCAAAGCAAGTTTAATTATACTACTGGTCATAACATGCAATAAATTTCTGTCTCTCCTGAACTGCAAGCTTTATATATAATATATGTAAAACACACACTTTTTATTTGTATATACAATGCATTGTTACTCCAGAGTTAATAACTGGAATTCAAACAACTTTTTATTTAGATTTTATTTGTGCTTTATTTTTCTTACTATCTATATTAGGTAAAACATTAGGAGTCCCCATATCCAAATGATTCACCATATTAGTATTATTTTTACCTACTATCAATTATATGTTTTTAATTTTCCTTTATGGGAATTTTAAAGAATGTATATTCTCTTAGCTAAATTTCTATAGGATTAACTAGAAGTATGTATACAGTTATGAGGCTTGGCACAGTCTTCCTTTAACTCATGAGTCAAAATGCATTTCTAACTTCAGTTAATCTAATATTAGTAGTCTTATTATAAATTATAACGGTTCAAGTTTCTCAGAACTTTGGATGAATACAAGTACTAATTATTTTATAGCTACATGAATTCAGATATCCAAAGGCCAATTAATGTTATAATATATAACCCAAGTCATATCAATATAAAATACAATTAAATCACTAAACAATTACTGGAAATATGTGTCAAGCTGTTTTTAAATTCCACCCAGTATTCCTAGTATGAACAATGCAATGTAAAATAACAATTTCCCTTTTCTCTTACTGAGTGTCAATAAAAGCAACAAAGTGGGTGGAAAAATCCATGCAAATTCCATTTTTAGAAAAGCTAAGAGATACGTATAATCTAGAGACCAAAACTTTTCTCATGTGCTGGCAAAAGTGTTTGAATTCAGGGTGGAGTGCCACAGAAAAGCAGGGAGGATGTGCAAAATGAGAATACATAAAGGAGGCAGGAAGTGCTAGAAAAGCAATTTCTTCTTTTTGCTAAAAATGCCAAATATATATACATATGTATACACACACATACATATATACACACACACATCTGACGTGATAACCCTATTATAAGAATTCTTTATGTATTCTGGATGCTAGTCTCTTATCAGATATATGACTAGCAAACAATTTCTCCTATTAGGCAGACTGACTTTTCACTTTCTTGATAGTGTTCTTTGAAGCATGAAAAGCTGTGTTTTTTAAAAATGGATAACATTTTTATCTAACTTATGAAATTTAGCTAAAATTATTTCAATATAATCCACATCACAATGATGGAGAAGACAGGCTTTAACCTTTTCTTTGTCCTGAATTCAAAATCCAGAATGAGTTTCAGTTACAGCACATCTTAATTTGAAAGTGACATTGGCTCAAATATATTAGATGTGTATGTAGATTTCATAAGCATTACAGTCCAAAGATAACAATATCACACAGCCAAATTGTTCAAGTATATCTTACATGACTCAAGAACTAAATTGTCTTTTACATTTGAAATTTTTTTCACTTTCTTTTTTTTATTTACATTTGCCCTTATTATTTTTTCATTCGGAAAACTCTAAAAATACTGAGACAGTTAATGGTTAAGTTGTTTTACTGTTATTTCACTGCATTTTGTAATTGATTATGTATATTCATATATGCATATTCATGGGGTACAAAGTTGACCATCACCACCTGTGTCCAAGATGTGATGATCAGATCAATACTATCAGTATGCCCATTACCACCAATTGTCATTACTGCCTGTGTCCCCCACCCAACCCCTCCACCTCCTCCCTTCCCCTCCTCCCTCCCCCCTGGCAACCCTAGGTATGTTCCCTCCTTTTTCAAGTCCAAAGGATCACTGTAGTCTTTCTTTCTTTTCTTCTTTCTCTCTTAGCTCCCATTTATGAGTGAGAATATGTGGTATTTTTCCCTCTTTGCCTGACTTATTTTGCTTAACATAATTTTCTCGAAGCCCATCCATGTAGCTGTGAATGGCATGACTTCATTCTTCTTTACAGCTGAGTAGTATTCCATAGAGTGTATATACCACATTTTCCTTATCCCGTCATCTGTCGATGGACATTTAGGTTGGCTCAATGTCTTGGCTATTGTAAACAGAGCTGCAATGAATATGGAAGTGCATATATCCCTTGGGCATGATGATTTGGATTCCTTTGGGTATATCCCTGGAAGTGGGATTACTAGATCATGTGGAAGATCTGTCTGTAGTTGTCTGAGAAACTTCCATACTGTTTTCCACGATGGCTGTAGTAACTTACAGTCCCACAAACAGTGTAGGAGCATTCCCTTCTCTCCACATCCCAGCCAGCATTTGTTATTCTGTTTTTTTGATACTAGCCAGTCTAACTGGGGTGAAATGATATCCCAATGTGGTTTTATTTTGTGTTTCCCTGATGATGCGATGTTCAGCATTTTTTAAACTACCTTTGGCTATTTGTATGTCTTCCTTTGAAAAATGTCTTATTCATCTCTTTTTCCTATTTTCTAATTGGGGTATTTGGTTTTTTACTGTATAGTTGTTTAAGTTCCTTGTATATTCTGGATATTAATTTCTTGTCAGATGTATAATTTGCAAATATTTTCTCCCATTGTGTAGGTTGTCATTGCACTGTCTTGTTTCCTTTGCTGTGCAAAATCTTTTTAGTTTGAAATAGTCCCATTTATTTTTCCTTTTGCTGCCTGTGCTTTGGCAGTCATATTCATAAAGTCTTTGCTCAGTCCTACTTCCTGCAGTGTTTCCTCTATGTTTTCCATAATAGTTTTATAGTTTCAGGTCTTATATTTCAGTCTTTAATACAGACTTATATAGTCTTTTTGGTTGATTTTAGTATAGGGTGAGAGGTGCAGGTCTAGTTTCATTCTTCTGCATATGGATGTCATTTTCCCAGCACCATTTATTGAAGAGGCAGTCTTTTCCCCACTGTATGTTCTTGGTGCCTTTGTCAACGAGCAGTTGGCTGTAAGCCTGTGGGTTGATTTCATTATTCTGTTTCATTGATATAAGTGTCTATTTTTATTCCAGTACCATAATGTTTTGGTTACTATAGCTTTGTAGTATAGTTTGAAGTCAGGAAGTGTTATGCCTCCAGATTTATTTATTTATTTATTTTGCTCAGGATTTCTTTGGCTATTTGGGGTCTTTTGTTGTTTCATATGAGTTATAGAATTGTTTTTTCATTTTGTGAAAAATGTCATGAAAAGTTTTTAATTTTGATAAAGTCCATTTTTTTTCCTTTTGTTGCTTGTGCCTTTATTTAGAGTTATAGCTAAGAAACCTAACCAAATCTAATGAAGATTTACACCTATTCTGTTGAGTGTTGTAATTTTAATTCTGATGTAATTATAATTCTGATGTAATTTTAGCTCTTACGTCTAGGTCTTTGATCCATTGTGAGTTGTTTTGTATATGCTATGAGATAGTGGTCCATGTGGACACTCAGTTATGCCTGCACCATTTGTT
This sequence comes from Cynocephalus volans, assembly GCF_027409185.1. Classification (NCBI taxonomy): domain Eukaryota; kingdom Metazoa; phylum Chordata; class Mammalia; order Dermoptera; family Cynocephalidae; genus Cynocephalus; species Cynocephalus volans. Next base: position 50,144,620 of record NC_084469.1, read on the forward strand.
GAAGAAAATATTCTTTCCCTATTGTATTATCTTGGCACCCATGTTGAAAATCAATTGACAAGTGTAAGGATTTATTTCTGAACTATCAATTCTATTCCAACGGTCTATATGTCTATCTTTATGCCAGTATGATACAGTCCTAATTACCATAGTTTCATTGTTAGTTTTGAAATGGGAAAGTATGAGTCCTCCAACTGTGTGTGTGTGTGTTTGTGTGTGTTTGTGTGTGTCTGTGTGTTTTCAAAGAAGATTGTTTTGGTTATACAAGACTCCTTGCATTTCCATATAAATTTAAGGATAAGCTTATCAAATTCTGAAAAAAGGTAACGAGGAAATTGATACAGATTGCATTATATATGTAGATTTATTGGGGGAGTATTGCCATCTTAACAAAATTAAGTATTCCAATCCATGAATGTAGGATGCATTTATATTTGTTTAGGTTTTCTTTAAACTATTTTGTTTTTTAATTTTTATTCTTTTTTGATGTTATTGTAAATGGAATTGTATAATCCCACTTTAGATTGCTTATTGCATAGAAATACAATTGATTGTTGTGTATTCTTACAATTCAGCAATTAAAAAGATGCATAAGCCAATTAAAAATCAGACCAAGGATTTGAATAGATATTGCTCCAAAGAATATATACAAATGACCAACAAGAATGTGCAAAGACCCTCAAATTGTTAGGCATTAGGAAAAAGCATATTGAAACTGCAGTGAGATACTACTTCACACTCACTAGGATACCTATAATAAAACAAACAATAACAAGTGTTGGTGAGAATGTGCAGTGTTAGCATTCTGATACATTTCTGGTGATAATGTAAAATAGTAAAACCACTTTGGAAAATAGTTTAGCATTTCCTCAAAAAGTTAAACATAAATTCACTGTATGATCCAACAATTCCACTCCTAGGTATAGACCCAAGAAAAATGAAAACATATATCCACACAAAAATTTGTACACAAATATTCATAGCAGCATTATTGATGATGGCTAAAAAGTGGAAACAATCCAAATTCCCATTAGCTGATGAATGAAAATGTTGCATATCATTGAATGTTAGAGAATGGAAAATTATCTGGCCATAAAAATGAATAATATGTGCTACAACATGGATGAACCTTGCAGATAGTATGCTAAGTGAAAATAGCCAGACACTAACAGTCACATATTATATGATCCCATTTACATGAAGTGTTCAGAATAGGCAAATCCACAGAGACAAAAAGTAGATCAGCATTTGTCAGGGGCTAGGGGAAGTGAGAATGTGGAGTGATTGTTAATGGGTATAAAGTTTCTTTCTGAGATGACAAAAAATTTCTAAAATTGGTTGCAGTGATGGTTGCACAACTTTGTGATTATGCTAAAACCCATTGAATTAAATACTTTTAATGTATTCATTTTATGGTATTTGAAATATCTCAGTAAAAAATAAAAGAGATAATAAAAATTCACAGGATTAAAGCTCTGGAGATTTGCAGTGAAGTATGCTACAATATTTCACTGGGTACAAACGTATGTATGCATGTGAGAAAACTACCAAGGCCAGAGAAAGAGCCAATACAAAGCAGTAGACTAACAATTCCTAGAGCACAGAAAGAGGTGTGAATACTTCATATTTCTACCATTAGAGTTAACAGGCCTGCTAATACGTGGATCACTGAATAGCATCCAGAGAATACTATTGCTTTAGCAGTAATGCCAACTTTGTCCTAGAAAATCTGAAGGAAATGAATAAATTTCTGGACACATAAAATCTGCCAAGGCTGAACCAAGGAGAAAACATGAACAGACCAATAATGAGCAACAAGATTGAATCACTAATCAGCAGTCTCCCAACAAAGAAAAGCCCAGGATGGTAAGGCTTCACTGCTGAATTCTACCAAACTTTTGAAGAAGAATTAGTACCACTTATTTTCAAACTATTCTAAAATATCAAAACAGAGCTCACTCTCCTAAATTCATTCTATGAGGCCAGCATCACCATAATACCAAAATCCAGAAAAGACACAATTAAAAAAGAAAACTACAGCCAATATCTTTGCTGAGCATAGATGCAAAAATTCTCAACAAAATACTAGCAAACGGATTTCAACAGCACATCAAAAAGATTATACACCGTGATCAACTGGTATTCATTCCAAGTATGCAAGGATGGTTCAACATATGCAAATCAATAAAAGTGATACACCACATCAACAAAATGAAGGTCAAAAAACGTACAATCATCTCAATAGACCCAGAAAAAGCATTTGACAAAATTCAACATCTCTTTATGATAAAGACTCTCAACAAATTAGGTATAGAAGGGAAGTATCTACACACAATAAAAGCAATATATGATAAATGCACAGCTAACATCCTGAATGTGGAAAAGCTGAAAGCTTTTTCTTTAAGAACAGGAACAAGAGAAGGATGCCTCCTCTCATCACTCCTATTTAACATAGTATTTGAAGTACTTGCCAGAGCAATTAAAAAAATAAATAAATAAAGGGCATCCAAAAAGGAAAAGATGAAGTCAAATTGTCTCTGTTTGCAGACAACATCATTCTCTATATAGAAAACCCAGGAGACTACCAAAAATGTCTTAGAGCTTATTTAATGAATTCAGTGAGGTTGCAGGTTATAAAATCAATACACAAAAGTAGTAGCATTTTTATACCACAACAACAAACTAGCAGAAAAAGAAATCAAGAAAGCAAGTGCATTTACAATAGTCACACACACACACAAAAATCCTAGGAATAAATTTGACCAAGGAGCTGAAAGATCTCTACAATAAGAACTACAAATCACTATTGAAAGAAATTAAAGGGTACACAAAAATATGGAAAGATATTCCATGGTTTTGGATTTAGAAAACCAAAACAGTAAAAATGTCCATACTACCCAAAGCCAGATAAAGATTCAGTATGATCCCCATCAAAATACCAATGACATTCTTCACAGAAATAGAAAAAACAATCCTAACATTCATATGGAACAACAAAAGACCTGAAATAGCCAAAGCAGTCCTGTGCAAAAAAACTAAATAAATAAAGCCAGAGGCATTATACTTCCTGATTTCAAAATATACTACAAAGCTATAGTAGCCAAAACAGCATGGTACTGGCATCAAAATGGACATACAGACCAACGGAACATTATGCATCAAAGACACCAAGAATATACATTGGGGAAAGGAGAGCTTCTTCAATAAATGGTGCTAGGAAAGCTGGATAACAATGTGTAGAAGAATGAAACTAGACTCCTATCTCTTACCATACACCAAAATCAACTTAAAATAGATTAAAGACTTAACTATAAGACCTGAAACTATAAAACTCTTAGAAGAAAACACAGGGGAAACACTTCAGAATATAGGACTGGGCAAAGACTTTATGAATAAGACCTCAAAAGCACAGGCAACAAAAGAAAAAATAAACAAATGAGAGTATATCAAACTAAGTCTTCTGCACAGCAAAGGAAACAACAGAGCAAAAAGACAATGTACAGAATGGGATAAAACATTTGCAAACCATGCATTTGACCAAGTATTAATATCCAGAATATACAAAACTTCAAACAACTTAAGAATAAAAAAACAAAGAATTTGATTTAAAATGGGCAAAGGGGGTAAATAGACATTTCTCAAAAGAAGACATACAAATGGCCGTCAAGCATATGAGAAAATAAAAATTGTTCAATATCACTAATAATCAGACAAATGAAAATCAAAACTACATTGAGGGGAGAGGCTGGTTAGCTAAGTTGGTTACAGCATGTGTTATAACACCAAGTCAAGGGTTCAAATCCCATACTGGCCAGCTACAAAGAAAAAAAGAAAAGAATTACACTAAGATATCATCTCACCCCAACTAAAGGCTATTATCAAAAAGACAGAAAATAACAAATGCTGGCAAGGATGTGGAAAAAGGGGAACCCTTATATACTTGGTGGGATTATAAATTAGTATAGCCATTATGGAAAAGAGTATGGAAAACAACTGGCATACAATCCAGCAATCTCACTACTGGGTATATACCCAAAGAAATGGAAATCATCATGTCAAAGGGATACCTGCACTCCCATGTTTATCACAGGTCCATTAACAATAGCCAATTTATAGAACCAACCTGAATGTCCATCAACAGACAGTTGGATAAAGAAAATATGGTATATATACACAACAGAATACTACTTAGCCATTCAAAAGAATGAAATTCTGCCATTTGCAGGCACATGGACAAGCTTGGAGAAAATTATGGTAAGTGAAATAAGCCAGGCACAGAAAGGAAAATAACACAAGTTCTCACTCAGTGGGAGCTAAATAAAAGAGAGAAAGAAATAATGAATGGAAGGAAGAAAGGAGAAAGAAAGGAAGAAAGAAAAGTCAAACTTTCAAAAGGAGAGAGCGGAGCTGTGGTCACCATAGGTGAGAAAGGGGAAGGGGAGAGGGGATAGTGAGAGGCTGGCTAATGGACACTAACAGCCAGATAAGAAAATAAGTTCTATGGGTGTACAGTCAAGCTGGGCACCTAAGAACTATAACTAACGATAATTTACTGCATTTTAATAAATGGCTAGAAGAGAAGAGAGCAAATGTTCTCATCTCAAAGAAATGATTAAGTTTTGTAATGATGAATATGCTAATTATCCTGATTTGATCATCACACATTGTATACATGTATTGATATTCGACTCTATATCCCACAAATATGCATAATCTATACTTTCCAATAAAATAATATAAAATAAAATAATAATAAAATGTAAAGCTTTTGCAATAAACCCGACAAAAATTGTAAAAAACCTCTTTGAATAAAATTCAATTCTATAACGACAAATTTGGAAACAGGTAAATTATCGGAGATAGAGTAGACATAGACATGATACCTTCATTAAAACTTAGAGGTTGCAATACCGATAAAGGAATTGATAAATACACTAATGTAGTAAAAGGAAAAGCTCAGAAATAAATCCGTAGGAAAATGGTACCATTTCAGATCATTGAGAAGGGAAGAACTTTACAATAAATGATGTTGGATCAATTGGTTTCCTTTATAGCAAAAGAATGAAATTGGAGTACTAACTCACCTTATCAACAAATATTAATTCCAGGTATATTGAGTATAAACTTAGAAAAGGCAAAATTTATAAAATGGCATATGATGTTATTTTATGCTATTTAGAATATTTACATATGCTATGTAAATTAGGATTTGTGTAACAAGTCATAAAAAACAAACTGTAAAAAAGATAAAAATAATCTCACAATGTGAAAATTAAGAACTTTTCTTCAACAACAACACAACAACAAATAAATAAGGATTGTGAAAAGAAAAATTACATGGTGAAAAAAAAAGTTAACAGCAAATATAATTGGATGTGAACATAACTCCTAAAAATTAGTAACAAAACCTAATAGAAAAGGAACCAAAGTCTTCATTATCATTTCAATAAAGAAAAATTTGTCAATAAAATATGACAAGGTTACAGTCTCATTAATAGCCAGGTTAAAATAAATTAAACTGAAAATGAAATAGTACATATGGATCAGTTCAGTAAATATGTGTAACCATAAAATATATAAAATCATAAAATTTTAGACATTTTATTTTCCATGCTGCAGAAGACCTCCTGTAATCTTTGGTTTTGGTCCCTGCTGCTAAGAAGAGCTACTGAAAAGGTTATAATACTGCAGTTCAGAAGGAAGGAACAGAGCTAAGTAATAAAGAAAATGCCTCTTCTTGAAACAGATACAGCAGTAGAAACATAAGATATGGAAGGGTTTAAGAATCATATAATACAGGGGCTTAACAACTTAGATGCATTGATAAAGAAGGAAAAGTCAGAGAGCTTGAAAAGTATCAGGGAGTTCAGAGGGTTAACAGAAGGGTACAAGCTGGACTGTCCACAAAATAGAATTACTGAAGTAAACGTGAAACAAGAGCAAGTCTCACAGAATGTGGAGAAAAAAGGAAAAGAAATCAAGATAAGAAAAGAGGAGAGAAAGAGAGACCTAGAGAGTTGGCCCAGGAGATAACAATCTATGCATAACAGGAATACCTGAAACAGAGGACAAAGCAAATAGAGCTGAAACAAAGGAACTAATTGAAAAAAAATTTCCAGAGTTGAAGAGCAAACAAGATCTATAAATGGAAAAAGTGCACAAGGAACCTTTAAAATTTGATGAAAAGAAAGCAACACCTAGACATATGCTGGTGATGTTTTTAAATTTCAAAGACAAAGAAAAAATTCTATAAGTATCCAGACAAAGAAAGAAAGTTGCCTATAAAGGGGCCAAAGTCAGATTGATCTCTGATTTTTCTCTTTCAACTCTAAATGCCGAAGACAATGGAACAACATCTACAGTCTTAAGGGAAAATAATTTTGAACCAAGAATTATATACCTGCCAAGTTATCATTTCTTTACAAAGGCAACTAGAAGACATTCTCAAATATGAAAGGGTTTAGAAAGTATGTCAGAAAATTTTGCTGAATGATTTACTGCAGCCCACAGAGAACATGAACTAAAGTAACTCAAGAGTAGGGATGCAATTGTATGAAGAATTAATGGTAAAGCATTAGAACTAATTAAGGAGTAGTAAGTTTAAATTGTTATACATAGGGTAATAAAAATAAATACAAAAGTAGATTTGTAAGCTTGGTCTAAAATTTCAGCTTATATAGTTTTAAACTGGGAAAGGGCATTCCAAATGTTTAATAAATTGAGCAAATAAATAGTTTTATTTTTACATGTAGTATTGTAGATAAAGATATGTGTTTTCTCAAACTAAGCAAAAGTAAAAAAAAGAAAAGAAAAAGGGGCTTTGTCACCATGGACAGGACAAGTAAAGTCATCCTAAATGTTAATCAGACAAAAAATGTTAGTCTAGAAAACAGGACTGTACTGTTTTCTAGACTAACATTTTTTGCCTTACTTTATAAATAAAATTTATTTTTCTTACTTTATTTAGAGAAAGAAAGTAAGAAATTTGTCTATAATGTAAATACTGATAGTGTAAAAGCAAAACTGGATTGGGGAGGGGGTGGATATAACCGTTTTATGTACATGTTGCATGCGTATAAACAATAGTTACTGCATCATATAGTAATTACATAAGGAAATTTGACATTGAGATAAGTGTTACAAACAAAAATAAACATATACATTCCAACATTTTCAACTGGAGAGGAAGTGGTAAAAAAAAAAAAATAGCAAAAGCAAACCAGCAAGGAAACATTAAAATTAGCATAAAATAGATTGACAGAGGTATAGATGAGAGATATCATATTCATAGACTGGTTAAATATACTTACTAAAAAGATTCATACTGGGTGAAAAATCAGTCTCGAACTTATAATACATTTATATAAAACCAAGGATAAAAGGGTTTAAAGATACAAAGATATTTCAATAACTTCATGGGAAAATAGAATTGAAAGGTAATATGAATTTAATGGAAACTCTAAGTCATAGAAATAGAAAGCAACACTTTTATTATACAGAACCTAAGCATATAACAAAATATTTTATATTTACAAAGCATAAGATGCAGGATATAACATTTAAGAGACTTTTATGTGATAAATAACATGGCATTCATATGAAAAATAAATGTTTTATGTCTTGATGTGGGTAGTAGTTTTACTGATGTTAAACTGGTATAGTTATTTTTAAGACACTACATTTAAAATCAGTGTAATTTATATACTTAAAATTCATTAATAAATCCTTCAATTAAAGAGAATACATATAGCAAAAAAAATTCAAAATAAAATCATAAATTAATTTTATTTATGTCTTCTGCCCTCTGGTTGTCAACTACATGACATGGCTGGTCATTCTTACAGCTGTAAAATGCCTGGAGTCAGGTCATCCCCAAAGAGGGAAGAAACTACAGAAATTTAACCAGAGTACACCCAAAATAATACACAAGAAAGGAGGTGGTAGTTTGGCATCTTCCTGAGTCTTTGTGGCACATTGTAATGTGAGAAACCTTGAAATGGAATTTTCAACAGTGCTCATGAAAGAGGCAGAGGTACTATCCTAAGACACTGAAATTTGGGTGCCCCCATTGGTTTTACTCAAAGCATGGATCTGGTTGTGTCCCAGACTTCTAAACAAGAGCCCGAAGATACCCCCGACTGTCTTCAGTCACCTGCCCCTCACACAAACCCATAATTGTGATCGAGGGAATGAAATATCCTTGGAAGTGGAGATGACAACACGTTCTCTTGATGTGCATAGAACATATGAGGAGTAGACACTGGAAATAAGATATGAGTACTTTTAAGAAGAGGGAAGGAGATGGATACTGGGTAGCTCATCAAGAAATATCCATAACCAAGTTCCAAGTATTTAGAGCCCATCTGCCTTCATCCACCAGAACATAAGTTTCACAACAGCAGGTATCTTGTATTATTCATTGCTGGAACTTCAACAAGTAGAGCACAGTAGGCACTCAACAAATTAATAAATGTTAGTGTATGAAGTAAAAGAATTAATGAATCCTACTGACCACTCCCTAAGGAAAATAAATCTCTCCCAGTTTCTCTTCCCCTTCCCCCCTCCACACACACCCTCTTTTATTTGGGCAGTCTCTCCTTCAGGCTGTCATTGCATTGTCCATATCACCTCTCTAGGCTTCAGCCTCCTGTAACATATGAATAACAAGAGTAGTTATTTAATGACATTGTTGTATGGATTAAATAAGACCATGCACAAAAACCATTAGCAAAGAACTTGACACATGATGTGTTCAATAAACAATGGCAACAACAATGATCATTTAGAATGATTCATTTATTTCTCAGCAAATGCTTATGGAGCATCTGCTACTGGCCCCACCCTGCAATGAGCATTGGAGATGCCCAATAAGATGCATAAGATCAGGTACCCGCCCTCAAGGAGCACACAGTCTGGTAGGTCTGATAGACATATAAGCATACAATTAATACCATGAGATAATGTCCAGTAATGGAGATATGATGTACAGTTGATTAAAGAAGCACAAAGCAGGGATCCTGAACCCAGCAGAGAGGTGGGAAGGGTAGGGAGGAATCTAAGACAACTTTTCCCAAAGGAAACAATTATCCTCAAGAAGGATGACGAGGGGAATTCTAGAATCAAAATATAGCAGTCCTGTGTTGCTAGAGTGAAAAATGAGAAACAAAAAAGTTATGACAAACTCACTCCTTATTTTCTTATTTTGCAATAAAATCTATCTCCTTGAAGTTGCTAACCAGATTCTAGATCTGTCTCTCTCTCTCTCTCTCTCTCTCTCTCTCTCTCTCTCTCTCTCTCTCTCTCTCTCTCTCTCTCTCTCTCTCTCTCTCTCTCTCTCTCACACACACACACACACACACACACACACACACACACATTCAATTTATATGGACATTCTCAAAAAAGACAAAAGTGAAATGAAGAAAGCTTGTCCATTTACAATAGCCACCCCTCAAAAATAAAATACTTAGGAATTGACTTAACCAAGGATGTGAAAAATCTCTATAATGACAACTACAAACCACTGCTGAGAGAAATTAAAGAGGACACAAGAATATGGAAAGATATCCCATGCTCTTGGATTGGAAGAACCAACATTGTGAAAATGTCCAAACTACCCAAAGTGATATACAAATTCAACGCAATCCCCATCAAAATTCCAATGACATTTTTCTCAGAAATGGAAAAAACTATCCTAGCATTTATAGGGAATAACAAAAGACCATGCATAGCCAAAGCAATCCTGAGCAAAAAAAATACAGATGGAGGTATAACCCTACCCGACTTTAAACTATACTACAAAGCTATAATAACCAAAACAGTATGGTACTGGCATAAAAATAGACACACTGATCAATGGAATAGAATAGAGAATCCAGAAATCAACCCATACACCTACAGACATCTGATCTCTGACAAAGACACCCAGACTATACACTGGGGAAGAGATTGCCTCTTCAGCAAATGGTGCTGGGGTAACTGGATATCCATATGCAGGAGAATGAAACTAGACCCATACCTCTCACCATATACTAAAATCAACTCAAAATGTATTAAAGGGGCCGGCCCCATGGCTCACTTGGGAGAGTGCGGCACTGGGAGCACAGCGGCACTCCCGCCACGGGTTTGGGTCCTATATAGGGATGGCCGGTGCGCTCACTGGCTGAGCGTGGTGCGGGCGACACCAAGCCAAGGGTTGCGATCCCATTACCAGTCACAAAAAAGAAAAAAAAATGGATTAAAGAATTTTAAATATACACCCTGAAACAACAAAACTTCTTAAAGAAAACATAGGAGAAACACTTCAGGTAGAACTGGACACAGACTTCATGAATATGGCCCCAAAAGCACAGGCAACCAAAGGAAGAATAAATAAATGGAATTATATCAAACTAAAAAGCTTCTGCACAGCAAAAGAAACAACTAACAGAGTTAAAAGACAACCAACAGAGTGGGAGAAAATATTTGCAAAATATACATCTGACAAAGGATTAATATCCAGAATATACAAGGAACTAAAACAACTTTACAATGAAAAAGCAAGCAACCCAATTAAAAAATGGGCAAAAGAGCTAAAAAGGCATTTCTCAAAGGAAGCCATAAGAATGGCCAACAAACACATGAAAAAATGCTCACAATCACTCAGCATTTGGGAAATGCAAATCAAAACCACACTGAGATACCATCTCACCCCAGTTAGGATGACTAATATCCAAAAAACTGTGAACGATAAATGCTGGCGAGGTTGCGGAGAAAAGGGAACTCTCATACATTGTTGGTGGGACTGCAAAATGGTGCAGCCTCTATGGAAAACGGTATGGAGTTTCCTCGAACAATTGCAGATAGATCTACCATATGACCCAGCTATCCCACTGCTGGGAATATACCCAGAGGAATGGAAATCAAGTCAAAGGTATACCTGTTCTCCAATGTTCATTGCAGAACTATTTACAATAGCTAAGAGTTGGAACCAGCCCAAATGTCCATCATCGGATGAGTGGATACGGAAAATGAATGAAATACTGCCATTTTCAACAACATGGATGGACCTAGAGAGAATTATATTAAGCGAAACAAGTCAGGCACAGAAAGAGAAATATCACATATTCTCACTTATTAGTGGGAGCTAAAAATAAATTTAAAAAAATTTTTTAAAGAAGACAAAATTATAGTGATGAGGAATAGATCAGTGGTTGCCAGGAGTTAGAGGAAGGAGAAGGATATAACTATAAAGGAAGAGCATGAAGGAGATTTGGGGAAAGATGGAACTACTCCTGTTAGTAGTTACACAAAGCTATAATGTGTTATACACTCATAGACCTGTACAACAAAAATGTCAATTTCACTGTATGTTCAATTAAATGATAAAATTTTAAAAAGAAAGCATATACACTTAACAAAAAAAGGGGGCTATTCCTAGGAAATGACCCAAGGTGATGTAACTGTTCTCTATTTGATTGGGTTGTTGGTCACATGGGTAATTATATTTGTCAGATCTCATTGTACTAGACATTGAAGTCTGTATATAATTATATATAATTATATCTCAAGAAGAATAAGTAAATACATAAACCAATAAACAAAAAGCAACCAAATGAACAACTGACCAATGAATGAATACAAAATGTTGAGTGTAGAATGGAAGTCAGCAATTAGGCATGGTCCAAGCAGTGCAAAGCAAAATGGGAACCCTACTCCCTTCCTTGGTATGGGTTGTCTATACTTCTACTAATGCCTCCATCCTTACCAATTTTGCTCAAGCAAACTGAACAGTATGGGGAATACCCATACCAGTGCCCCTTAAGTCATTAATGTTTATCCAATGACTGCACTGAGAGGCACAATGTGAAGTATTTAGCTGAATTACTTGCTTCCTATCTTGACAGTAATGGTAAGGCATTCTTGGGCAGATAAATCAGAGTAGATAGCCACAGACTTCAGGACAATGTCAGACCAGAATCCACATGCTGGTTCCCATACTCACTAACTGTGTGGGCTTGGGCAAATTATTTCACTTCTCTGAACCCCAGTACAGTAATATGGGAGTAATAAAAACCTACCTTGCCAGGGTCAAGTGAGCTGATGTCTTTAAGTGCTAATGTTATCCCCTTTCCACAGATTCCAAAACTGACACACAAAGAAGCTAAGTAATTTGAATAAGGTTACAGCTGTATATAGTAAGAAGAGCTTGGGTTAATACTAAGTTGATCCAATTGTAAAGTTCACAGTCTTATTCATCATACTATGTCGGGCCTTAAAAACTAATGCCACCTTAAGTGACATTGCAAGCGGCGCCATTATAGGCCCACAAGGGCATATTAATGTGGCAGCCTAAGATGGCACCAGGAGGAAGTAGGGTGGGAGTGTCTGCGGGAACCTTGCCTTAGCCCTTATTGGCCAAATACGTGCCTCTGCACTCGTGAACACTGCGTGGTTGCAATAGCTAGGCATTGAGACAGATGCATGCCCTTGACCTTTCAGCTGATTGGATTATGTTAAAACTTCCCTTCCCCATCTGCCTATAAAAGCAAGTGCTTGTGTGGTAATAAACAGAACTGCTTGACAGAACCCGCCGCCACATCTGAGTGTCCTTTAACCAGGCTGTGTTTGGGGCCAGCAGTGTGCTCACCTCTCTTCATGGCTCTCTTCCCCTGTCTCCTTCCAAAGGGGGCAGGAGGGAAAGAGGAATCCCGGGCCATTTGCTCGTCCACCGAAAGCAACAAGGCTAAGGGCTGTTCGGGTCAGCCGGTGGCAGACCCGACAGAGTGGTGCCCCATGTGAGGAGTTTTTTAAAACTCGTGGGTGAAAGGCAAGCAAGTGAGGCCCCCAGCTGCTCGGTCCTGAAAGAAGGTCGACGAAGGGTGATCAACCAGTGGAGTGGTCCCCGCAACCGTGGTAGTCGCTGTGAAGTAATCCGCCTGCTTGTCAGGGTGAGTACCATAACAGGGGGAAGTCCCTGCACTTCTCTGCCTTGTTGCTCCCTTTGTCCCTTCCCCACGGGGCAACATGGGAGGTATGTGTGGAAAGAGTGACAAGACAGCCTGCAAGGCTCTAAAGTACATGTTACAAAGCAGAGGCCTAGGGCCGGCCCGTGGCTCACTCGGGAGAGTGCGGTGCTGATAACACCAAGGCCCCGGGTTCGGATTCCATATAGGGATGGCCAGTTCGCTCACTGGCTGAGCGTGGTACTGACAACACCAAGTCAGGGGTTAAGATCCCCTTGCCGGTCATCTTTAAAAAAAAAAAAAAAAGCAGAGGCCTAGAAATATCTGACTCCACAGCCACCAATGCCTGACATTATGTGGTGCAGATAGCCCCTTGGGCACCTTCATCCAACTTGTTCTTGTATGAGACTTGGGACCAGGTTCAGACCCTGGCCAGAAAGAATGAGATTAGTCATGGGCTAGACCCCCCCTTAGGGTTCTACCCAACCATCTCTGCCCTAAAGCTTTGCTTCCATCCCGAGCATCAGGAAGGGGCAGAAAGGGATTGGGGTGCAGTTCAATGAGGAGAGAAAAAAGGAAACAAAGCTGCCAATGCAAGGCCCTGAGCCATTGAGTGATACCTATGCCCTTCCCTGTACCCTCCTCTCCCGGCATACTCATCCCGCCAGAGCCTAGCGGAAGAAGAGAAAGCGGCACATGAAGAAGTGGAGGAGGCTAGTCCACCTTTAAAAACATCCCCGGCAGAGCCGCAGGTTTTTTCTGTTATGGCTCGCTGGGAACCCCCAGCCGTCCACAGCCCATGGGAGGAAGTGGCCCCTCCGGCCTATCCGGTCAACATTGTAAAAGAACTAAAAAAGGCTGTTGCTAAGGCCAGGACTTTATCCTCAGCCTTGCAGGCTCAGACACAAAACTTAACCGAAGCCTTCAAGGCATTTACCGCCCTGATCCCCTCAGGAAACAATACTTCCCCACCCTTCAAGGGACAATGTTTTGGTTGCAGAAGACAAGGTCATTTTAAAAGCCAATGTCCCAAGGCTAAAGGCAAAAAAAACCCTACCACACCTTGCCCCTGATGTAAAAAAGGATTACATTGGAAAAAGGGCTGTAGGTCCAAATTTGACAAAGCTCCCGGTGGAAATAGGCCGGCCGCTTGGTACCCTTGGGAAGCTCATGACCTTAAAGAGCTGAAAAAGGCTGTCGCAGAGGATGGGCCCAATTCCCCATGGGCAGAAACCATCCTCCAGGGCTTAGTGCACCAACCCTGCACGACCCAAGATTGGAAAATGCTCTGTAAGGCTGTCCTCCCCCCAAACTTGTTTATCAAGTTCTGCACCTTCTTTGAAGAAGAGTGCCATGTGCAGGCAGAGATAAACCAAGCAGCCAACCCACCCATCCCTATCAGCTTCGGCATGCTGTCTGGAACAGCAGATCAATTTAGTACTGGAATCCAACAGGCTGCTCTCCCAGCCCCCTACCAGGACCAGGTTAAGGCAACAGCATTAGCCGCATGGAAAAAGTTGGCTGAAGGGCCCAGTGAGCCCACAATGGCTGGGATCACCCAGCGACCCTCCGAGGACCTGCCCTCTTTCATAGTTCGGGTGCAACAGAGCATACAAAGAAAGTTTCCCCCTGGTCCTCTCCAGGACCAGTTTGTAAATATGCTAGTGTGGGACGGCATGACTGCCAACCACAAGCTTGCCTGTGCCGGGCTCAAAGATCGTTCTACAGAAAAGTGGGTCATTGCCAGTAGAGACGTTGGAAGCTACCAACAACAAACCAGGGCCTTAACTTCCGCTCTACAAGCTCAAGCGGAAACCCTTGCAGGTGCTATGACCCAGGCTCTTAGTGTCAGGATCCCTAAGGAGAGCCCCAGCCAACCGTCCCATAGGGGTCAATGTTATGGCTGTGGGGAACAAGGTCATTTCAAAAGGGGCTGTCCCAACCGGAAAAATAAAAACCTTCCCTCTACGCCGTGCCCTAAGTGCGGTAAGGGGCTTCATTGGAAGCGTGAGTACCGGTCTAAGTTTGACAAGGACGGAAAGCCTTTAAACTAGAGGAGGGGCAATCCCCAGCCCAATCACCCCAAGGGGATACAAAGCCAGCACCTCCACGCCCTACCAGGCGGCCAGTACCCCAGGCTCATTGGACTATACCTATAGTTCCTGGTTTAAGACCAAAAATGAATCTTAAAATTCAAGGCAAAGAGTTTCAATGCCTTGTTGACACAGGGGCATATCGAACAGTCCTTAGCCATTATGGCAACAATAAATGGGTCTCCACCTTCAAAGACAAGCCATTGTTGAACGGCATCACCAATGCCTAAAAAAATCAATTATTAAAACAAAAAGGGGGAGTCACCAGCCCTCATTAGCAGTTGGGCCTTCCAGAAACACTGGTCTGACCCCTTAACAGGCCAGTGGGGGGGGCCCTGACCCATTGCTAACTATGGGTCGAGGGTTTGCTTGTGTCTTCCCCCTCAGTGAGTCAACCCCTATATGGGTCCCAGCCAAAAATCTTAAGTTCTTGCCAGACATCCAGGGTACTGAGGACCCTGAGGAGTTTATTGTTTGTATGTTTCAGACTGCATTATGAACCCTTTGTGGATGCTCCAAGTGGCCGCCCTCCTCCAAGTGGTCAACAAGGACAAGGGCCTCTGCCACCGAAGGAGGTCCCCACGAGCCAGCCAACCAAACCTGGGAGGTCATACAAGCCGCTACAGAACCGACGTGGATTGGATCTACTATTTCTACAACAAGGAGGGCTATGTGCAGCCCTCAAAGAAGAGTGCTGCTTCTATGCCGACCACTCTGGAGTGGTCAAAGATTCCCTAGCTAAGCTTAGAGAAGGGCTAGAAAAGCGCAAAAAAAAAAAAAAAGAGTGAGAAACCAATAGTAATTGGTTCCAAGGCTCGCTTTCAAGTTCCCCGTGGCTCACCACCCTGCTCTCCTCCCTGGCGGGCCCCCTAGCCATTTTCCTTGTCTTAATCATCTTGGGGCCTTACGCCATTCGCCAGGTTGTGTCCCTTATAAGGCGCAAATCTTGTAATGCTCACCCAGGTGGTAGAGGAGGTGGCCCATAATGAAAGCCCTGACATCCCTTAGGTCAATATGGCCCTTCAAGAAATCAACACCAATCTCTAAGGCACCGCCCCGCACCCGCTTGGCTGGATAGTCAATGATGGGTAAGATTTCCAGAGGGAAACAACCTAAGACATGCACAGCCACCAGAGGGAATGGAGGCGAGGCTGGGAAGGTTAGCCACCTCCAGCTGCCTTATTAAAACAAAAAGGGGGAGATGTCAGGCCTTAAAAACTAACGCCACCTTAAGTGACATTGCAAGCGGTGCCATTATAGGCCCACAAGGGCGTATTAATGTGGCAGCCTAAGACGGCACCAGGAGGAAGTAGGGTGGGAGTGTCTGCGGGAACCTTGCCTTAGCCCTTATTGGCCAAATACGCGCTTCCGCGCTCGAGGTTGCAATAACTAGGCATTGAGACAGGATGCATGCCCTTGACCTTTAAGCTGATTGGATTATGTTAAAACCTCCCCTCCCCATCTGCCTATAAAAGCAAGTGCTTGTGTGGTAATAAACGGAACTGCTCGACAGAACCCCCGCCGCGTCTGAGTGTCCTTTAACCGGGCTGTTTTTGGGGGGCCGGCGGTGTGCTCACCTCTCTTCATGGCTCTCTTCCCCCGTCTCCTTCCAAGGGGGGCAGGAGGGAAAGAGGAATCCCAGGCCGTTCGCTCTCCCACTGATAGCAATGAGGCGGGCCACCCCGTGGTGCACTCAGGAGAATGCAGTGCTTGGGAGCGCAGAAGCACTCCCGCCGCGGGTTCGGATCCTATATAGGGATGGCTGGTGCGCTCACTGGCTGAGTGTGAAAGCAACGAGGCTAAGGGCTGTTCGGGTCAGCCGGTGGCAGACCCGACGGTACTACACTAAATAAATCTGTTATTTTCTTCCATCCCCTTCTTTTGTCCCTGAATGCAAGAGCCCATTCATCCCACTCTCAACCACCATGACCTCTATCCTCACTCTGGTCCCTCAGTCTCCTATATATATCTCTAGGATAGTATGGTTTCCAACTGTTTGAGTGCCTTCTGAAGGCTCAAAGGAAGTATTCATGTTTATTGGCATGACACCATGGGCTGAAGTCTGAAGGTCTGAATTAATTTCTGCCTCAACCACACACATTTCAGCATACCTTAGGTGGTTCCAACCTCCACGAACCTGTTATCTCATCTGAAAATGGGATGTAACTGGATGTTTTCCCGGAATGGAATAACAAGACCCAGAGCTGAAAGAAACAACAAAATACTATCCTCACAACTTAAAGTAAGGGAATCACCAGAAGTTGGGGCTAGTCTCCTGGTCCTTGCATGGACTGCCACAAAGCACAAGTTCAGCAGAACCTGAACCACACCATTCCCACCTCCTAATTTGAGGAAAACTGACTGGAATAAGGAAGTTGCCTTTTTGGAGAAAGTCATGAAAATGAGATTTTCCCTCCTTTACTTACTCATGCAGAGGAGAAAGTTCTATGCTTTGACTATGTCCTCCAAAATCCATGTGCTGGAAAATAGATCCCCAATGCAGTGGTGTTGGGAGGTGGGGCCTAATGGGAGGTATTTGGGTCATGGGGGACACCACTCTCATGAATACATTAATGCCATTATCTTGGGATAACCTTTTAAAAAGGACGAGTTTGGTCCCCTCTTGTTCTCTCTTGCCCTTTTTTTCTTTTTTTTTAAAGAAAATGTAATTTTAATATTATTTTTTACATTCTAGGATGTTGTGGAGCAGTTGGGAGGGAGGGAGAAGGGAAAAGGGGAAGGAAGTGGGATGGAAGAAGGAAGGAGGAGGGGTGGGATTGAGGCCTGTGGCACCCCCCTCATTCCCACAGGGGAGACCAGGGTGCTTCCAGCAGTGGCTTAGTCATTGCCAGGCTGGGGGGTGTAGCAAAAGCCCTTGACCCCCACTATCCCAGCATGGGAACCTGGGGCCCTTCTTACTGCAGCTTGGTGGTTGCAGCTGGGCTGGCTACAGGTGTCAGTGGGGTGGAGCCAAGGCCCTCGGCCCCCAACTGCCCCAGGTTGGGAGACCCCTGGGCACTTCCTGTGGCAACTCGGTCGTCACCACTGGGTTTGCTGTGGGTGTCAGAGGGGTTGCAGCTGAGGCCCTTGGCCCCCCACTGCCCAGCGTCAGGAGGCCCAGGGTGCTTCCTGTGGCACTTCAGTGGTTGTCACTGGGCTGGCTGTGTGTCAGGGAGGCATGGCTGAGGCCCAAGGCCCCCGCCACCCTGGCTGGGAAAGCGCACAGCACTTCCTGTAGCTTTTGGTTGTCACTGCTGGGCTGGCTGTGCGTGCTGTGGGGTGTGTAGCTGAGGCCTTTGGCCCCCACCCTCTGAATTGGTTGCAGGTGTCAGGGGGCATTGCTAAGGCCCCTGGCCCTCTCCACTTTCTGGCTTGGTAGCCCAAGGGACTTCCAGTCCTTCTAGGTGTTATAGGTGTTCTCTGAAGAAATAAGACCTTTACTAATTAATATGAAACTTTGTCTCTGATCGCAGGTACTTCAATTTTTCTTTAATTTCTGTGTTGGATTATTTGCTGTTTCCACCATTTAAACTCTGCACTGGAACTAATTTGTAGTCCTTTGCTTACTTCTAAAATGGGGAACTTCCTGTGGGGAACTAGTACTTTGAGTTCTGTGGTTGAGCTAAATTGCTGCTTTTCTACTGATTCCCTAGGGAAGGCTTTTTGTGCAGCTCAGGTTTTAATGGCTGAATTTATAGCTACTTCTGGCTGTTGAGAGATCAAGTGCACCTGGGTTGTGTAGAAACTCTGGTCTGGGCCTGAGTCTTTTCATCAAACTTCACCCCATGCAACTCTATATTCCTGACCAGTCTCCTCTGAGTGGTCCTTTGCTGATTGGGGTGCAGGTCAGCTGTCCTTGCTGTACCCCAGTGTTCTCCTGTAGGCCCATCTCCCCCACCACCCATGCTGCAAACACTTCCCATGGAACGGGCTGTGCACCAGTCCCTTGCAATGACTCACCAGCCTCTATGAGGCTCCTTTTTTTCAGTTGTTGTGGCTCCTCGCTCCTATGGGGATTCACGGGAACCCTATCAGTGGTCTTGCTGGCCTGAGGGCCACTAAGTCCCTCTTCTCCCCTGCCACCTCCATGCAACTTCATCCAAAGGACACAGCTGTGGCTTCTGCTGGCTCCTGCTCCGTGCACTCAGCAGCCACAACCTGTATGCAGCCAGGGCTCAAAATGGTCAGAGAGGTTTTTTCTTTCTCTCATCATGGCTTCTCCCACCTTCATGCACTCTGTAGGTCTCTCCTCCTCTTCCCCTGAGCTTTAGTGGTCCCAGCTTGGCTGTCGTTGCTTTTTTATAGTTGTAAATTGGTTGATCTGTGGAAGAGAGTGATGCTGGAGACGCTCTATTCCACCATCTTGTCCAGAAGCTGGCCGTATTTTCTTTTAATTTTATTTTTCCACAAACTTTCTGAAGTCCCCTCATAGTCGATAGAGAAAAGACACAGGAAAAATGGAGATGAACATATAGTAATTTTTCCCATTGGTAATTTGCCTTTTAATATCTCTCTACTTTTGCCATTTGGAAGTCATAAATTTTTATTGTCAATTCTGGCAATCATTTCCTTCATGGCTGGTATCAGTCATTCTTTCAAAAAACATTTTTTGTGCTCCTCTTCCATTGTGCCAGCTTCTTTATCCTCTTCCTCCATTCTCTACTGCTGAAACAGAATTGGCTAAGCTTCAGTCCTTTCTCTTATTCATCTGTTCAGAGATTCTAGTTGCAGCAGAGAACAGCATCCAAATCCAGTTTGCTGGATTCCAAACCTCTTATCAGTACTACTATAACAGACTACCTCCCAAGTAGGAAAAGCAGTGAGAAGAAGAGCAACAAATCCTAGAGAACCATAGAAACCTTAGCATTCTGTGTTGTCATGTTTCAGCCAAGAACCTGAGAGATACATCTCTCACCCTATCTTTGCCCTTCTGCCATGGGATGATGCAGCAAGAAGGCCCTTGCCAGACGCCAGCCCCTTTATCTTGGACTTACCAGCCCACAGAACTGTAAGGAAATAAATTTCTTTTCAGTATAAGTCACCCAATATGTAGTATTCTGTTATAGCAGCACAAACTGGATTAAGACAGGAGGTTAGAACTTAGGAGAGGCTGCAAGGGAGACCAGTTGAACATCTTTTTGGCCACTGAAGGTCTGCTGTTGTGCTACCTGCATTGTGCTAAGGAACAACATGTAACCTTTGTACTTTAACTGGACAAATGACCCTCCCCAGAATAAAGATTCTATGTCCCAAACTCTTGTTCATCCAGCTGAGATCAGGGACTGAGTTCTTGCCAAGAGGCTGTGAGCAGAAGCAATGTATGCAATTTTCAGGTTGTGCTCTTAAAGACAGTGTGGCCCCTCCATTTTTCTTCATCCTCCTTCTTGCTGGCTGGAATGTAGGCCTGGTAGAAATTATGGTGATTATCTTAACAAAGATGAGGAAAATACTCTCAGGGGTGGCAGAACAACAAAACAGAAGAAGCCTGAATCCTTATCTGCCCTGAACAGCTTATGCCAGACCTCTTGGTGAAAGAAAATATACTTCTATCATGTTTTGGCTAGTCTTTGGGGGGGGGTTCCTAATACACAAGGAGAAATAGCATCAGGGAACAAAGTCTTGATGGTGAACTACTGGGTGGATATGCAACCACTACTATCTCCACCTAGTTCCTAACTCCCAAGAGTTAGAGAGAATGAGGACCTGTATCAGTTTGCTAGGGTTGCCCTAACAAAGTACACAATCTGGGTGGCTTAGAACAACTGAATTTATTGTCTCACAATTCTTGAAGCTAAAAGTCCAAAATCAAGATGCCAACAGGGCCACACTCCCTCTAAAACGTGTAGGGGAAGGATCCTTCCTTGCTTCATTCGCCTTCTGGTAACCCCAGGTACTCCTTGGCCTGTGGCTGCATCACTTCAGTCTTTGAATGATGTTCTCTCTATGCCTCTTCACATTGTCTTCCCTCTGTGTGCGTCTGTCTCTGTGCCCATATTTCCGTTTTTAAAAATTTATTTATGGAGGTCAAGATGGCGGAAGAGGAGAGCTGCCTGCTGCTTTTCCGCCAGGAGTAGAAGCAGCCTGAGGCCCACGCCAGATGCAGCTGTAGAGAATCGGCGCAAGGGAACGGCTTTGAAAGGGTGTCTTTACCCTGCCGAGAACCAGGAATCTTCCACCAACCCGTGCACGACCCACCAGTGTGCCACAGCCCGCGTCGCACCCGCAGCTGCAGAGGTGGAAACATGGAGGCCTGAGGGGGCATGTGTCACCCCGGGCTGCAGCGGTGACCACGGCTTCTGACCCCTGCCCCCACCTGCCTGTCCATGGAGCTGTAAGCAAATGAACCCGCGGCCGAGACAGGGAGACGTCCAGCGGAAGAGGCAGAAGCTCCACAGAGACCACATGCACTGCGGGGCCGCCACTGTGTGATCCAACAGGTAGGCTTTACTGCCACCACCTGGCTTCATTCCCAGCCCAGTCCAGTGCACACAGAGCGGGGAAGACGTCCGGCAGGGGAGGCGGGAACTCCACAGAGTCCACACTGCTGCCGCACAATCCAGCAGCAAGTAGGCTTCACCACCGCCACCGGGCTCCATCCCAAGCCCGGCCTAGCACGCACAGAGCAGGGAGACATCCTGCAGGGGAGGGGGAAGCTCTACAGAGACCACACGCTCTGCGGTGCCTCGGCACATCCCAGCAGCCCGGACCAGATCGCACAGAACAGGGAGTCACTGAGGTAGCGATACCAAATTGGCAACCACAGCAACATCTTAGTCAGTCAATAGTGTCAAACCTGTGGACTGTGAAACCCCCTGCCACAATGAATAAACATCAAACAAAAGATACCAGAAATATGAAAAATCAAGAAAGTACACCAACAAAAGATAATAAATCTCAAGCTCTAGATCCTATAGAACAAGAAGCCCTTGAAATGACTGACAAGGAATTTCGAGTGATACTTCTAAGGAAACTGAATGAGATACAAGAAAACTCAGCTAGACATCATGATGAAATGAAGAAAAGTATACAGGACCTGAAAGAGGAAATATACAAGGAAATCAATGCCCTGAACAAAAATGTAGCAGAACTTGCCAAACTGAAGAAATTATTCAGCGAAATGAAAAACACAATGGAGAGCTTAACCAACAGGCTTGGGGAAGTTGAAGAGAGAGCCTCTGAACTTGAACATGGGCTGTTTGAAATAACACAAGCAGACAAAAAAAAGAAAAAAGAATAAAAGGCTTTGAAGAAAATCTGAGAGAGATATCAGATAACATTAAGCACTCAAATATCTGAGTCATGGGTATTCAAGAAGGGGAGGAAAACAGAGATTGCATTGAAAACATATTCAACAAAATAGTGGCAGAAAAGTTCCCAGGTATAGGAAAAATCACAGATCTTCAGATCCAGGAAGCTCAACGATCTCCAAATGTATTCAACCCAAAAAGGCCTTCTCCAAAGACATGCTATAGTCAAATTGGCAAAACTCAAAGACAAAGAGACAATCTTAAAAGCTGCAAGAGAGAAGCGTCAAATCACCTATAAGGGAGCACCAATCAGGCTAACATCAGACTTTTCATCACAAACCCTAAAAGCCAGAAAGGAATGGGATGATATATTCAAAATACTAAAAGACAGAGGTTGTCAGCCAAGAATACTCTACCCTGCAAGGCTATCCTTCCGAAATGAAGGGCAAATAGTATATTTCTCAGACAAACAAAAACTGCGGGAGTTCACCAACACACGACCACCCTTACAAGAAATTGTCAAGGGAGTACTGGGTTTGGTGCCTGAAAAATAACTACCACTGCCATAAAAACCTGAGAAAAATCTAAAGCCACTAGTATAATAAAAATGGCATTCATGAAGAGAAAACAAACAAACAAAAAGGCTATCTACAACGTAAGGAACCAACAAACACAGAAAACAAACAGTAAATCAGAAATCAAGGAACAAAAGACACCTAAGACAACCAAACAACAATCAACAAAATGCTAGGAATAAATCAACACTATTCAATAACAACTCTTAATGTAAAAGGCTTAAATTCCCCGATCAAAAGACACAGACTGGCTGACTGGATTAAAAAGGAGGACCCAACTATATGCTGCCTACAAGAGACCCACCTCACCCAAAAAGACTCACATAGACTAAGAGTGAAAGGATGGAAAAAGATTTACCATGCAAACAGAAAAGAAAAACGAGCTGGAGTAGCTATTCTTATATCTGACAAAATAGACTTTAAACTAAAAACCATAAAAAGAGACAATGAGGGACACTACTTAATGATAAAAGGACTGATCCATCAAGAAGACATAACAATCATAAATATGTATGCACCCAATGTTGGAGTAGCCAGATTTATAAAATAAACGCTATTAGACCTAAAGAAGGAAATAGACACTAATACCATAATAGCAGGGGACCTGAACACTCCACTGTCAATATTGGACAGATCATCTAGGCAAAGAATCAACAGAGAAACAGAAGATCTAAGCAATACTCTAGACCAATTGGAATTGGCAGATATCTACAGAACATTCCACCCAACAACCTCAGAATATTCATTCTTCTCATCAGCACATGGATCATTCTCCAGGATAGATCACATATTAGGTCACAAATCAAGTCTCAACAAATTCAAAACAATTGGAATTATCCCATGTATTTTCTCAGACCATAATGGATTAAAACTAGAAATCAATGACAAACGAAATTCAGGAAACTATACAAACACATGGTAATTAAACAGCATTCTACTTAATGACATATGGGTCCAAGAAGAAATCAAGCAGGAAATCAAAAAATTTATTGAAACAAATGAAAATAATGATACATCATACCAAAACCTGTGGGATACTGCAAAAGCATTATTAAGGGGGAAATTTATTGCATTAAATGCTCACCTCAGAAGAATGGAAAGATGGCAAGTGAACAACCTAACACTTCACCTTAAAGATCTAGAAAAACAAGAACAATCCAAACCTAAAGTTAGCAGACAGAAAGAAATCATTAAGATCAGAGCAGAACTGAATGAAATTGAAACCCAAAAAACAATACAAAAGATCAATGAATCAAAAAGTTGGTTTTTTGAAAAGATATATAAAATTGACAAACCATTAGCATGGCTAACAAAAAAAAGAAGAGAGAAGATTCAAATAACCAAAATTAGAAATGAAAAAGGTGATATTACAACTGATTCATCTGAAATACAAGGAATCATTCGAGACTACTATAAACAACTATATGCCAACAAGTTTGAAAATCTGGAGGAAATGGATAAATTTCTGGACACACACAAGCTCCCAAAACTGAGCCATGATGATATAGAAAATCTGAACAGACCAATAACAATAAAGGAGATTGAAGCTGTTATCAGAAAGTTCCCAACAAAGAAAAGCCCAGGACCAGATGGATTCTCAGCAGAATTTCACCAAAAATTCAAAGAGGAATTGACACCAATTCTTTACAAACTATTCCAAAAGATTGAAACAGACGCAAGTCTTCCGAACTCTTTCTATGAAGCAAACATCATCCTGATACCAAAACCAGGTAAAGATATAACCAAAAAAGAAAACTACAGGCCGATATCCTTGATGAATATAGATGCAAAAATCCTTACTAAAATACTTGCAAACAGAATACAGCAACACATACGTAAAATTATTCACCACGATCAAGTGGGATTCATCCCAGGGATGCAAGGATGGTTCAACATACACAAATCAATAAATGTGATACACCATATTAATAAACTCAAACACAAGGACCATATGATCATCTCTATAGATGCTGAAAAAGCATTTGATAAAATTCAACACTCATTCATGACAAAGACCCTCTATAAGTTAGGTATAGACGGAAAGTATCTCAACATAATTAAAGCCATATATGATAAACCCACCGCCAATATCATCCTGAATGGGGAAAAGCTGAAAGCTTTTCCTTTAAGAACAGGAACTAGACAAGGATGCCCACTCTCACCACTCCTATTCAACATAGTGTTGGAAGTACTAGCCAGAGCAGTCAGAGAAGAGAAGGAAATAAAGGGCATCCAGATTGGAAAAGATGAAGTCAAACTGTCCCTGTTTGCAGATGACATGATCCTATATATCGAACAGCCTAAAGCCTCTACAAAAAAACTCTTGGAATTGATAAATGACTTCAGCACAGTAGCAGGATACAAAATCAACACACAAAAATCAGTAGCATTTCTTTTCTCCAATAGTGAACATGCAGAAAGAGAAATCAAGAAAGCCTGCCCTTTTACAATAGCCACCAAAAAAATATAATACTTAGGAATTGAGTTAACCAAGGATGTGAAAAGTCTCTATAATGAGAACTACAAACCACTGCTGAGAGAAATTAGAGAGGATACAAGAAGATGGAAAGATATCCCATGCTCTTGGATTGGAAGAATCAACATAGTGAAAATGTCCATACTACCCAAAGTGATATACAAATCTAATGCAATCCCCATCAAAATTCCAATGACATTTTTCTCAGAAATGGAAAGAACTATCCATACATTTATATGGAATAACAAAAGACCACACCACGCATTGCCAAAGCAATGCTGAGCAAAAAAAAATAAAGCTGGTGGCATAACACTACCTGACTTTAAACTATACTACAAAGCTATAATAACCAAAACAGTATGGTACTGGCATAAAAACAGACACACTGATCAATGGAATAGAATAGAGAATCCAGAAATCAACCCACACACCTACAGCTATCTGATCTTTGACAAAGGCACCAAGCCTATACACTGGGCAAGAGACTGCCTCTTTAGCAAATGGTGCTGGGAGAACTGGATATTCATATGCAGGAGAATGAAACTAGACCCATACCTTTCACCATACACTAAAGTCAACTCAAAATGGATTAAAGAATTAAATATAAACCCTGAAACAATAAAACTTCTTAAAGAAAACATAGGAGAGACACTTCAGGAAATAGGACTGGACACAGACTTCATGAATACAACCCCAAAAGCACGGGCAACCAAAGGAAAAATAAACAAATGGGATTATATCAAACTAAAGAGCTTCTGCACAGCAAAAGAAACAATTAACAGAGTTAAAAGACAACCAACAGAGTTGGAGAAAATATTTGCAAAATATACATCTGACAAAGGATTAATATCCAGAATATATAAGGAACTCAAACAACTTTACAAGAAGAAAACAAGCAACCCAATTAAAAAATGGGCAAAAGAGCTAAGCAGGCATTTCTCTAAGGAAGATATACAAATGTCCAACAGATATATGAAAAAATGCTCAACATCACTCAGCATCCGAGAAATGCAAATCAAAACTACACTGAGATACCATCTCACTCCAGTTAGGATGGCTAAAATCCAAAAGACTCTGAACAATAAATGCTGGCGAGGTTGCGGAGAAAAGGGAACTCTCATACATTGTTGGTGGGACTGCAAAATGGTGCAGCCTCTATGGAAAATGGTATGGAGGTTCCTCAAACAATTGCAGATAGATCTGCCATATGACCCAGCTATCCCACTGCTGGGAATATACCCAGAGGAATGGAAATCATCAAGTCAAATGTATACCTGTTCCCCAATGTTCATCGCAGCATGCTTTACAATAGCCAAGAGTTGGAACCAGCCCAAATGTCCATCATCAGATGAGTGGATACGGAAAATGTGTTATATCTACACAATGGAATACTATTCAGCTATAAAAACGAATGAAATACTGCCATTTGCAACAACATGGATGGTCCTTGAGAGAATTATATTAAGTGAAACGAGTCAGGCACAGAAAGAGAAATACCACATGTTCTCACTTATTGGTGGGAGCTAAAAATAAATAAATAAATTCACACACACACACACACACACACACACACAAACTGGGGATGGGGGGAAGAAGACATAACAACTACAATTACTTGAAGTTGATATGACAAGCAAACAGAAAGGACATTGTTGGGAGGGAGGAGGGTGGGTAGTTTCGGTAATGGGCCACAATAATCAACACATTGTATATCGACAAAATAAAATTAAGAAAAAAATAAATAAATAAAATAAAATAAACAAATAAAAATTTATTTATTTATTATTATTAATTTTTTTACATTCTAAGGTATTTTTGCAGAGAAAGGAAAAGGGAGGGGAATAAGTTGGGAGGAGGACAAAGGAGGGAGGAGGGACAAGGTCAAGGCCTGTGGCATCCCCCTCTTTCCAGCAGAGGAGCCCAGGGGGATTCTGGCAGCAGCTCAGTCACGGCTGGGCTGGATGCAGACTTCAGGGTGGACACGGCTTTGGCTTTCAGCCCCCCAACCCCAGGAGTCCAGGGCACTTCCAGCAGCAGCTTGGTGGTTGTCACTGGGCTGGGTGCAGACGTTAGGGGGTGTGGCTGAGGCTTTAAGCTCCCCCAACGCCAGCTTGGGAGCCCGGGGCACTTCTGGCAATGGCCTCGTAGTCACATATTTCCCATTTTTACAAGAACATCAGTCATACTGGATTAGGGGCCCACCCTAATAATCTCAGTTTTATTTGATTGCCTCTAAACGTCCCGTTTCCAAATAAGGTAATAATCTGAGGTATCAGGGACTAGTACTTCAACATGCTTTGCTGGGTGGGAAAGGCACACAATTCAACCCATAACAAAGCCACTGGAGGGGAGATAAGATTTCAGGGCTTGTCTTTCTAAAGGTTGGTGCAGTCATGAGTCAAAGAGTTAGTGCATAAAAGGAACATAATGTGATACCACCTGTGCAGGAGAAGCAGAAAGATGCTGTTGATGTTAAAAAACAGGTAACTGGCATAGGTCCAGGCACTGTTCTAAGTTTGTTTCATATCTGAACTCGTTTATTCCTCAGCACAACCCACCGAGGAAGGTACCATTGCTATTCTACTTTACAGAAGAGGAAAATGAAGCACAGAATGGGTAAGTAACTTATCCAATGTCACAAGCAATAAATAGCAGAGCTAGGATTTGGAACTAGATGGATGGCCTGGCTTCAGAGTCCATGGTCTTAAGCAATTCAAAGGAGACCCTCAACACCTATTGAAGATGTTTGTGGTGTGGCTATAAAAGCCACTACTTGTCCACATTCAGTCCGTGGTTGAGCTTAGAACAGTAGTTTCAGCCAGCCAAAGAGAGGATATCACTAATTGTGTCTTGGGTAGTCAATCTAGGTGACGTATGTCTTTTCTCATTCCCTGTGCTCACCTAGATCAGAGAAGCTAACACAGTTAAGGAGACAGCATGGAGCATGTGAAACCACATGATACCCCGCTTCTCCTCCAGGCAACTGAAGCCGCATGTCCAGAGAATCAGATTTTAAATGAGCAGAATTCATCCCCCCTGTGTTTTTCCTCCATTAGTTGGAACTCAGTGATTTTTTAATTTTGCACAAACTGAGGCAAAATTTAAGTTGTAAAAGTATTGGTTGTATCCAGAGAGTGATGCACACATATACTTCCTAAGTGCTTTAGGCAGTTGGGGCAGGGCTGAGTGGGTACCTCAGCCTTACGCTGACGTTCATGTAATTTATGGCTCCTGAACTTAATGATGGATTTTTTTTTTTACTATTAATCTGTACGAAACCTTTGTTAATATACTATAAACCAAGTCATCTGTTTGTTATAAGCAAAAGCTCTCATGAGCTCTTTGGAGTCCACTAGACTGTGGAGAACCAAAGAGCTTAAGGCACTGATAATGGCCTTAGGTGTATTTTTCCATCCTGTGTAATATGCACTTCTTGTAGCTTTATCATCATTCACTGTGGAATGATGGCAAAACTTTGGAATGAGAACCAGACTGGCCCTTTTCCTTGATAAGGATATTATTAAACTAAAATTTTTACACTCATCAGGGCTAGATAGACTAGGAAGGGAGGAAGGTAAATTTTTAAGGGAATTGTGACATGAAAAGAAACTTGCTATTTGTTTATATAATATGCTAAATTCCAAAAAGTATTTTTCAGAGTTGGTATTACTGAATGGAATGCAATTTTATTGGATTTTTAATAGCAATTTTGGTTGTACATTGATAGAGATGAACTTCTTAATAAGTGCGAATGTGATGATTAATGAAATAATGAACAGGATTGAGGTTCAGGAGAAGAAGATCCACAAAAGAGACTGAAAATTTATTGAGTTGTACTGAGATTTTGTAAAGGAGCCCAGGACTCAGCAGGTAAAGTACAGTTGACAATAGTTACAGGAGACGTAAAACTGTTTCATGTTTACAACCCATTGAGTTAAGACATCCTCCCGCACTGGTTACAAAGATAATACTGACATAAAAAGTGGGGTGGGGTTGGAGAGGAGACAAGTTTAAGTGAAAACATTTTGTAAACTATTGCTATTACTATGGTTTGGATGTTTGTGTCCCCTCCAAAATTCATGTTGAAACTTAATGCCCAATGCAATAGTATTAAGAGGTGGGGCCTTTAGGAGATGGCTAGGTCATAAGTACTCCTCCCTCATGGATAGGATTAAGGGCCTTTTTAAAAAGAGGCTTCACACAGTGTTTGGCCCTTTAGCCTTTCCACCTTACACTATGTGAGGATGCAGCAACAAGGCCCATTGGCAGACACAGAGGCTCTCACCAGACACCGAATCTGTGGGTGACTTGATCTTGGACTTCCAGCCTCCAAAACAGTAAGAAATAAATCCCTACTATTTATAAATTTTCCAGTCTGCTGTATTTTGTTACAGCAGCATGAATAGACTAAGACAGCTGTCAAATATTTGGTCAATTTTAGCAGCTATTATCAGTTTCCTGTGCCCTGAGAAGTTTCCTGGAGGTCAGGAAACATATCCACTCTGCTAAAGATTTGCTACATGGCCTTGAGCTGCCCAGTACAAGGGAAAAAGCACAGCTGTCAAAGTTGAAGTTGCTATCACGCTAGTTTCATATACTAGCTCTGCCACTTACAAGTTCTGTAACCTGTGTCCCTCAATTTCCTCATCTATACACTGAACCTAATAGTCACCCCTACCTTACACAGTCCCAGGTTGATTAAAAATAGCTTAATAAAAGTGCCTGGCATATAGCAGGTACTCAGTAAGTGGGAGTTATTGCTATCAACCTCCCTCCCAGACCTCCATTTCCTTATTAGCAAAAGCAGAGTTGGACTAGATCAGATATGGAAAATGGGTACTGCATTTCTTCTAACTCTTCCATTCAGTGCCCTTGGCAGTCATGACTAATCCATTCCAGCCCTCTTTCCAGCTAAGCCCTAATGCAGCCTCAGGAGCTTTCTCAAGCCAGCCACTTCCAATTGATAAATCAGATGGGTTACATGAGAGAAAACACATTGGGGAACCCTAAACAAGGCAATCTCTGAGCATGATTTCAAGAGTGTGCGTGTGTGTGTGTGTGTGTGTGATCTGTAAGAAGAAAAGTGAAATGAAACACCAAAGGCAGAGGGAAGACTTCTTGATTCTGTATAAAAGTCTCTGTAATACAAGAGAATGTGGATACTTATCTTAGTGTGTCTTCACAGTAACCTTTGCCCTCCCTCCACTCTCTATATGCACAGGCTCTTTCCCCCAAGAAATCATGGCAGGAAGACAGAAAAAATAAGGTGGCTCTCTGGGAACAGGAGAAACTAATTCTTCACAGGAGAAGCAGGACTCCAGGATGCATTGTAATAGTGCCTATTCCCATTCCCACTCTGGAGCAAGAAGAAATTTTTCTCAGCCGACACTGAGGCAGATACAGGAGGTAGCATCTCCTTTAGGATGCTAAGGGTCAGGTAGTGAAAAGGGGTGCTTTTTTTTTTTTCATCAAGATGGCTGGCCAGCCCTTGCCTCTAATGCAAAAAAAGTCCAAAGCAACAAGTAGATAATCACCTGTAGACTAAGGTAAAATGACAGAATCCAGCAAAACAATGAGGAAAACTTCCCAAGATCTGGAAACTTCAGAAAGCAACATGAAAAGACAGGGGAAGCACCTGACCAAGACTGGCACAGAGACTGGAGAAACCCTGTACTGCTGGGACAAGGTTGGCAGGTGGGGGGTGGGGGTGTTGGAGGCTAGTACTCCCACCACAGACAACTGCAAGTCAGGATGCATAGTAACCGCACAGCTCTTGTGAACAGTGAGGCCAGTGTAGGGAGCTACTAAGAGCCCACACGACCATATTTTTGCAGAGGGGAAATACACAGTGAGTCCCCCCTACGCCTGAGTCCTGGGCAGCCACTGGATGTCACCATTTTGGAATAGGAGCCAGGGGAGCTCAGAGTCCTGCTGATCAGTAGCCCCACCCACCCTAGTAGCGAGGATGGGGGGAGCCAGCCAGCTACCTGGATCCATTCCCACCTTTACCCTGGGGTCTCAGAGCCCCACCTGACTCAGCATGCTCTTCCCCCCACTGCCCCAGAAGACAGCAAATAGGGACAGCACTGGTCCCCTACACTGGTTGCCTAGATCACACCATCCTTCCACAGGAACTCAGAGTCCCACTTGACATAGCACACCCACCCGCACCAGTGGAGAATGTGGGGGAAGCACAATGGCTGCCTGAATCCATGCTCTCCTTTCCCCAGGAGCTCAGAGCCCTGCCCGACTCAGTGCCCAACCCCCCAGCAGACAGTAAGCAGGGATTATGCTGGTCCCCCACACCCATCACCTGGATCCACACCTACATTCACCAGGAGCTCAGAGGTCTACCTGACACAGCGAGGTCACCCACACCAGCAGAGCATGTGGGGGTATGCAAGCCACCTCGATCCACACTCACCTTCCCCAAGAGTTCAGAGTCCCACCTGACATAGCAGGGCCACCATCACCAGCACAAAGGGTGCAGAGAGTGAGACAGCACTTACTACCTTGCTCACCAAGACCCAAACCTATAATGCCCTACCCAACTATCAATAGAGAAGATTTCTAAAGTCAAGAGTCTCTTCCCTCAAAAACTACTCCAAAGATTAAAAGAAGCAACTATTCCACCAGATGTCTAATCAACACAGAGATATAAGAAGAACGGAAAAACAGGGAAACATGACTCCCCCCCAAAAAGACCATAATTCTCCAATACTAAACCTCAAACAATAGGAAACCAGTGAAATGCCTGAAGAGAAAACCCAAATGGTAATCTTAAGGAAACTCAACATGATGCAAGAAAAAACAGAAATCACAATGAAGTAAAAAAAAAAAAAACCAGGACATGTATGAGAAATTCAACAAAGAGATAGAAACCATAAAAAGGAACAAAGCAGAAATACTGGAACTGAAGAATTTATTTGGCAAAATAAAAACTACAGCCAAGAGGTTAAGCAACAGGCTAGAACAAGCGAAAGAAGGAATTTCTGAACTAGAAAACAAGCTTTTTTAATTAACCCATTTGGATCCAAAAAAAAAAAAAAAGAATTTTAAAAAATGAAGAAGGTGGGTGGGGGGAGTGAAGAAGGTTACGAGATCTCTCAGATGACCTTAAGCATATAAACATCCGTATTATGGGTGTACCAAAAGGGGAAGAGAAAGGAAAAGGCACTGAAAGCACATTTAATGAAATAAAAGCTGAAAACTTCCCATGTATTGAGAGAGATACAGTCCCCCAGATCCAAGGAGTTCAAAGACCTCCAAACTGATTCAATCCAAAAAGGACCTCCCAGGGCCAGCCCGTGGCTCACTCGGGAGAGTGTGGTGCTGATAACACCAAGGCCATGGGTTCAGATCCCATATAGGGATGGCCGGTTAGCTCACTGGGTGAGCGTGGTGTTGACAACACCAAGTCATGGGTTAAGATCCCCTTACCGGTCATCTTTTAAAAAAAAAAAAAAAAAAAAAAAGGACCTCCCTGAGACATATTATAGTCGAATTGTCAAAAGTCAAAGACAAAAGGAGAATTCTGAAAACAGCAAGAGAAAGGCATCAAATCACCTATAAGGGAATCCCTATCAGACTAACAGAAGACTTCTCTACAGAAACGTTACAGGCCAGGAGAGAGTGGGATGATATATTCAATGTGATAAAGAGGGGTAGCTGGTTAGCTCAGTTGGCTAGAGTGTGGCATTGATAACACCAAGGTCAGAGGTTCAGATCCCTGTACCAGCCAGCTACCAAAAAAATTTTTTTAATTAAAACAACAAACAAACAAGCAAACAAAAAAAAACAGCTCAAGTGCTAAAAGAAAAAAACTATCAGCTATGAATACTACACCCAGCAAAACTATCCTTCAGAGGGCCGGCCCGTGGCTCACTCGGTAGAGTACGGTGCTGATAACACCAAGGCCACGGGTTCGGATCCTATATAGGGATGGCCGGTTAGCTCACTGGCTGAGCGTGGTGCTGACAACACCAAGCCAAGGGTTGAGATCCCCTTACCGGTCATCTTTTAAAAAAAAAAAAAAAAAACTATCCTTCAGAAATGAAGGAGAAATAGTATCTTCCCCAGACAAACAACTGCAGGAATACACCACCACAAGACTGGCCCTACAAGAAATCCTCAAGGGAGTCCTACATTTGGAATTAAAAGAGTAGTAACTATAATCACGAATACATGAGAAAGAATAAAAACCACTAGTAGATCAGATATGCAAATGAGAAAGAAAGGAAATGTATCTTATCACTACAAAAAAAATACCAGAGTCAAACAATAAAAGGGAAAGAATGGACCAAAAGAAATAAAAAACAACCATTGAAAAGATAGTAAAATGGCAGGAATAAGGCAAATCTTTCAATAACAACTCATTTCTCAAAAGAAGACATACGAATGGCCAAAAGGTATATTAAAAAATGCTCAACATCACTAATTATCAGGGAAATGCAAATCAAAACCACAGTGAGATACTATCTCACCCAGTTAGACTGGCTACAATCAAAAAGATGGAGAATAATAAATGCTGGAGAGGATGTGGAGAGAAGGGAACACTCCTATATTGTTGATGGGACTGTAAATTAGTACAACCACTATGGAAAACAGTATGGAGGTTTCTCAAACAACTACAGATAGATCCTCCATATGATCCAGCAATCCCACCTCTGGGTACATACCCAAAGGAATGGAAATCATCATGTCAAAGAGATACCTGCACTCCTATGTTTACTACAGCTCTGTTCACAATAGCCAAGATATCAAATCAACCTAAATGTCCACTGACAGAGATAAAGAAAATGCGGTGTATATATATATATATATATATATATATATATATGGTGGAAGACTACTCAGCCATAAAAAAGAATGAAATTCTACCATTCATCGCAACATGGATGAGCTTAGAGAAAATTATGTTAAGTGAAACAAGCCAGGAACAGAAAGAGAAATACTGCATGTTCTCACTCATATGTGAGAGGTTAAAAAAGAAAACAAAACAAGCAAACAAAAACAAATAAATAAGAATAACAATAATAAGTTGAACTGTTAAAAGGAAAGATTCTGTGGTTACTAGAGGAGGGAAAGGGAAGAGGAGAGGAGGGATAGTGAAGGGCTGATTAATGGACACAAAAGTACAGCAAGACAGGAATAATAAGCCCTGTTGTTGTACAGTGGACCCAGAAACTTATAATCAACTGAACAACTAGAAGAAAATAGATCAAATGTGCACATCACAAAGAAATTATTGTTTTGCAATGATGAATAGGATACTTATCCTGAATAGATGAACACACAATGTATACAAGTACTGATATATAACTACATACCTCATAAATAGGCACAATCGATATGTTTCAATAAAAAATATTAACTAAAAATAATAAACAAATAAATGGGTAATGAAAAGCACGTTGAATTTCCACAGCCTTTCTTTGGCCTTGGCTGAGGGGAAAGTCATGATGGCATCTGATCTGAATTAATATGGAATGGGTTCCCATCAAGGAGTATTCTGCAAAGCAGTCTAAGAAAGTGCACAGCAAGGATGCCCTTGCTGGTCTTATTCCTACAGTAACTTCCTCCAAGGAAAGGCATGATGGGAAGTTGAATGCCAACTCAAAAGGCTTCTTCCAGTTTTCCCAGCAGGCATTGGGGCTCCATGGCCACACATGCCTATACCATCTTTTTTCAGGGACCACAAGGGGACATGAGGTCCCAGAAAAAGTTGAGGACTTCTTGGACATGGGGCCTCTTTGTTTCTTCTCCATTTCTCCAGGTCCCACAGTGGCCCCTTGTCTTCCTTCTCAACCCATCTCCCTCTTCAAATCTCCTTTCCTGGGTCATCTAAGTTGCTCTTTGTAAACATCCAAACAAGGACTGTTGGGGGTGGGAGTGTTGTCCCTAATTGATTTCTACATGGAGCTCCAGAACAAAGAAGACAATATTCTCCATACCCTGCAACATGCCTCTGGTGGTCACTAGATCTTGCATGTATGATTTTTAGATCCCTGATCTCACGGACATGGAAGCTCCATCTTTCAAAGGGGTTGACCTGGTGGTTCTCATTGGGGGTGATTTTGGCAATGTCTGGGGATATTTTTAGTTGTCACAACTGGAACAGGGGAAGTGCGACTGGCATCTAGTGGGTAGAGGCCAGGGATGCTGCTAAACATCCTACAATACACAGGACAGTCCTCCACAATGAAGACTTACTCATCCTCAAATGTTGATAGTGCCCAAGTTGAGAACCCCTGGGTGAAGCCATCACTGGTTGAGACTCCTGAGGCAGCTAATAAAAGGGATGACCTCAGCCTTGCACCACTCTGAAAGCCCTGCCCCCTTGGCCCCACAGCTCACATGAAGGAATGGGTTCCAACACCAACATCAAGACATCATGGTGAAAAGAACAGCCCCCATATTAGGAGTGGAGAACTATGAATTGATCTCAGACTACGATGCATCATGGACATGAATTCACCCTATGTTGCCTCCTAGACAAAGCTCTAACTCCTTTCACACTATTAAGTACTTAAATTCCCAGAGGGAGACTCTATAAGATGAAATTGGGGACTTGGAATAAACAGCATTCAGAAGAAGGGTATCCATGGAGCTGAGGCCAGACAACCAGGTGGGAGAGGGAGAGTTGAAGGGATCCTGGAAATGTCCCAACTCACCAAGAAGATCACAGCACCAATGAACTCAACCTACTTCCTTAGCCTAAACAGTGACCTCCTCCTCACAGAGCAGATGATGGAGAACTGAGAGTGGGGTGTAAGCCAGTTGGAAGCAACACTGATGTTCTAAAAAATCCCACAAACCACCCAAGTGATGTCTTCAGCACCAGCAACATAGTGCCTGGGATATAAATGGCTTTAAAAAATACAGTCTACAGAGTTGATATCAGGGCTGGAATTGGACAACTCAGATATTCTGGACACCAACTTGACCACTACCCCATAAACTATCTCATCACACTTCCAACCTTCTGTACGGCATAAGGCAAAGTCCAAGAAAGCACCTCCATCCTAACTCAGGGTTCATGGAGCTATTGCTGGGGTGAAGGGAACACTGTGGATTGGTCTGAAAACGCCTCAAACCATCACACAACCTGAAAGACGAGGCCCATTAAGAAGCCAATCAGAGATGGGACTCATGTAGGTCATGCCAACATCTATAGCAATATAATTGGTCTTAAAATATCCTACACTGAGGCCAGCCCGTGGCTCACTCGGGAGAGTGTGGTACTGATAACACCAAGGCCACGGGTTCAGATCCCTATATAGGGATGGCCAGTTGGCTCACTGGGTGAGCGTGGTGCTGACAACACCAAGTCAAGGATTAGGATCTCCTTACTAGTCATCTTTTAAAAAAAAAAAATCATACACTGCCAACCAGATCTCAGCTCCAATGGTTTCATTGTACTGTGCCTATAAGGTCATAATCCAGAATGCCTTAATTGAAGAGTTATTCATCCATCTATGAAATTCTTAAAATACGATGAATACCACCAGGAAGCCCTCAGTCCCAGTGGTCTATGTGCAGGTGGTGGAGGAGTCAGGAGCGCTAACATTCAAGAAAGGGTCCTACAGCCCCCACCCACATTTATGATTACTTTTGCCACAAACCACAAGTGGAAGTCGTCACCACAGAACGACCTCATTACCAATGGTTTTGTTCAAGGCCCTTTGCAAGTTCCTTCTCAAGACTGCAACCAGGCCAGAGACAGAGACTGAGCCAGAAGCCCTCAGGGTCCTGAGGCAGGCGGGTCATGGGCCTCAGACCTACCCACTGCCAACTGCAACCAGGCCAGAGCCAGAGCCAGAAGCCCCTGTGGGCCATGGGCTTTTGTCCACCCACCACCGACCGCAACCAGGCCAGCGACGGAGTCAGAAGCTCCTGAGGTCCTACAACAGGTGGCCAAGGGCATCGGCCCCACCCCCCCACCACAACTAGGCCAGCAAAGGAGCCAGCCGTGGGACAGCCCCGTACCCCCACCCCGTGCCAGTGCTCCTGGGGGCAGGGACAGCACAGAGTGTGAGGGGCAGTGGCTCAGCCCTGTAGGACACACCTGTCTAGGTAAACTCACGCTAAATACTTACAGGTCCCGAGGCAAGAGACCAAATGGAGGCCTACATGCCATATGTCCACACGCTTTTTAAATTACAGAACAAACTAACTTACTATTAAATCAAATATGTTCTATCTTTCTACCTTGACAAATATACCTTCACAATGACCTGGAAGTCCAGGTTCAAATTTATAATTTTTGGAATCCTCAGAGTTCCACACTGGAATTTGGTGGCCAGCTCTCTTCCCACACCACCAGGGATACCTGCACACATATATGCACAGCCCAGTCCACATGTCCAAGCCTCTCTGTCACACTTCCAGACTAGATTGCACATGCTGGCAGGGCAAAGTGTACCCCTGGAACAGTGGATCTGGGTGAGAAGCCTACTCAGGGCCTAAAAGCAGCCTTGAGGTTCCCTGGGCAGGGAGTTCCAGGGTCCCCCCGTGTAGGAGTGTTGGGAAAATAGAATAATTTAATCAGGCCCCCCTCACCTTAGGTATGGTTGGGGGTGGTGCAGTGCATTCTTTATAAGCAAATTGGGGGGGGAGTAAGTGTGCACGTGCGGCACAGCAACCTTGGCTGGTGTTTACTGCTTCGGGTGTCCACCCAGCGTGGCCATGCTCTCCAACCTATGGCTTCCAAGGACCTGTTTGCCAGTTACCTAGCTCACAGACCTGCATGTGAGGGGTCTGGGGACCCAGCCTGGCATATGGTTTGTGAACCAGTCTGGACAACAAGCTTGAGGGGTCTGTGAGCTCCAGACCCAGCCCTAGGCTGACAATTGGCCCAATTGGCAGGATTACAGGCAGGTAAAAGAGCTCAACAGGGAGGCATGTCCCCTTGGCAATGCAGGGAGGGGCCCCAGGAGAGGGTCAGAGCAGCACCCAGTAACATGATTCTTGGATAGGGCTTTAACAGCAGAGCTGTCTCCAGGTCAAGGCTAGGCCCCTCATTTCTTCTCATCTTGGCCCTCAATGTACCTCAGTCCTCCCCTGGCCCCACTCACACTGCCTCCCTTTCTAGTGCCCCCTCCTTCACACCTGACCCCTATTCCTTTCTCACCTCTTCCACAAACCCACCCACATTTCCTGTCATCTCATGACCATCCCAATTGCCACACCCTTCAGTGGCAAGTCTACTTTCCCTAGTCCTCTTCCCTCACCTCCTTCCTGGCCTCTTTCACCTTCTAGCCCACCTCCACAACCATCTAACTTCTTCCTCAAAGGCCTCGCCCACCTGCAGTCTGCTGCCCGGCTCTGCCCCTTTCCCCTTGGCCCTGCCCACAACCCCCACCTTCAGGTTGCTGGCCCACTTGAAGCACCTGCCACATGCGTCGCAGCTGTGCGACTGCTTGTTGCTGTGCACCAGCCAGTGGCTCTTGCAGTCATGGTGGTGCTTGCAGGCGGCTGCGCATAGGCCACGGTGGAAGGGCCATGACACAGTGTGCATGTGAGGAAAATGGAGTTACTTTAGTCAGGCCCTCTGGCCTCATACCTGGCTGGGTATGATTCAGCATATCTGTTGTAGGCAAGTTATATAAAAGTGGTGTAACTGCGCATGCGTGCCCATGTACCCCTTGGCTCATTGCTGCTATTGTGTACTTCCGTATGGAAGGCAGCAGCTCTGAACCACTGGTCGGTGGAGCTCCCATCTGAAGAATAAAGCATGCCCACTTTGCCAGCGGCTACTCGGTTTTCTTTCACTTACCTAACTCAGGACCTGCACAGGACTGGGCAGAGGGGTCTGTGATCCAGCCAGAGTGCACCACTTCGTGACTCAGTAGCTCCCACATGCACTTCAAGGCCTTCCAGCAGGCTGCCCAGTCCTACCGCCTGGGCCCTGCCAGAGTTTCAAGGACTTAGGATCCCTCAGAGAGCAAGACCAGCAATGCTCTGTCAGCCACTAGGCCTGCAGTCTAAGTATGCACCATGATCTTTGATGAGCTGCACCAGGTTAGGAGCTTCCACCTGGGATCCTAGGAGCCCCTAGGAGAGAAGAGAGGGTCTCAGACCCTGGCTCAGCCCTAACGATTCCACCACTGCCCAGCAGCATGACCCTGCACTTGGGGCATCAGCCTCCTCATGTGTAAAACAGGCAGATAAGGAAACCTTCCTCCTGGAGTGGAAGTGTATCCTAAATGGGTTAATACCAAGTCCTGGTCCTTCACCCCACCCCTGTTCCTTCTGACATCTTCATTTCAGCAAAAGGCAGCTCCTTCTATCCTTCCAAGTGCTCAGGGTAAAACCCTGACACCTCGCTTTCTCACACTCCCACACCCAACGCTTCGGCAAACCTGTTGGCTCTATGTTGAGAATACATCCAGAATCCGACTGCTTCACACCATCTCCAAAGCCGCCACCCTCCTCTAAGCCAAATCATCCTTTACCTGGACTAGTGCAATCGCTTCCTCTCTGGTCTTCCTGCCTCAGCCCTCAAGCCCCACAATCTGCACCCCAGGAGCAGCCACAGGGATCCCATTACAATCTAAGTAAGCTTCCATGCCTCCTCTGCTCAGAGCCCTCCCATGGTTCCTGCCTCTCACCACAAGTCAAAAGACCCTGCCTGACCTGCCCCCTTCCCCTCTTTGGCCTCATCTGCCACTCCGCCACCTTGCCTCACTGGGCTCTGGCCACACTGGCCTCCCATTTCCTAGTTGCTGACTGCCTGAAGCCCTCTTCCCCTAGGCAGCTGCATAGCTTCCTCCCTTACCTTTGCACAAATGTCACTTCTCACTGAGGCCTCTCCTTACTACCCAATTTAAAATTAACACTCATACTACCTCCCCTCTCCCAACCTCCTTCCTCATTTTACTTTTCTCCATAGCACTTGTATCTGAATATGAACCTGGAGCTGCCTGCGTCCACCTTTTGCACTACATGGGAAGAGTGTGCCCGACAATGAAATGATGGCAGAGGAAAACAGTGCCAAGAGGAGGGAGAGGCAGCTTCCTGATGAGTACCTAGATCTAGCTA
Source organism: Cynocephalus volans (assembly GCF_027409185.1). Classification (NCBI taxonomy): domain Eukaryota; kingdom Metazoa; phylum Chordata; class Mammalia; order Dermoptera; family Cynocephalidae; genus Cynocephalus; species Cynocephalus volans. Next base: position 50,184,997 of record NC_084469.1, read on the forward strand.
CACCTGAAGCATACTCCCCTCAACTTTTCAGATAGGTGGGGCAATAAATTATCTTTTATTGCTGAAGCAAGGTTAAATTGGGCTTTCTGCTTTATGGTAGGCTAAACAATAGCCCCAATGTATATCCAGGTCCTAAATCCCTGGAACTTGTAAATGTTACCTTAAATGGTATCAAGGACTTTACAGATATGATTAAATTAAGGATACGATGAGGAGATTATCCTGGATTATCTGGGTGGCCACAGACGTAAACACACATGTTTGTATAAGAGGGAGGCAGAGAAATATTTGACACAGAAGGCAGTGTGACTACTGAAGCAAATTGCTGTGCTGCTGACTTGGAAGATGGAGGAAGGGACCTCCAGCCACAGAATGTGAGAAACGAAGCTCCAGAAGCTGGAAAAGGGAAAGAAACAGATTCTCCCCTAGAGCATCTGGAGGGAATACAGTCCTGCTGACACCCCGACTTTAGCTCCAGTAAGACTCATTTCAGACTTCTGACCTCCAGACTGCAAGAGAATGAATATGTGTTGTTTTAGTCACCAAGTTTGTGGTAGTTTGTTACAGCAGCCATAGGAAATTAATACAACCCATTTTCAGCCAAGATTCCAAACATAGAGGGGACACTGCTAATAAAAAGTTTGGCATTTATTTAGCACTTTTTGTACACTGGGCACCACACTGAATGTTCACCATAATTCAGTCATCTTCAGGGAGACAGAGGCTGAGAGAAGGCGAGTCACCTGCCCAAAACCACAGAGCTTGAAAGTAGATGAGCCAGTACTTGAACCTAGAAAGCTGGGCTCTCAAGCCAGCCTTCGAGAATACTGTGCTCACCTACTTCCTTGGAATAGTCACAGACCTCTTAGCAGCAGTGTAAGAGATAATGTTATCAACTAATTTTTGTTTGACACTTAGAGGATACCACTGTTCTGAGCAATTCATGTGTATTAACTTATTGAACTTACTCTTTGAGGTGGATATTTGTATTATCTCCACCTGACAGATGAGAAAACCGAGAAACAGAGAGATGTAAAAATCTGGATAACAGCACAGCTAGTAGGAGGCAAAGGTAGGATTTGAACCCACAATATCTGGCCGGCTGTGATGAACCCTCATTTGGCAGATGGGAACCCATGGGCCCAGACAGGCATAGGAGCAATTTCAAGATAACCCAGGAATAACCGGCCCCTCCTGGGTTGGGACCCAGGCCAGGCTGTCTCCTCTGCTGTTGATGTACTGTGTGACCCCAGGGAAGTCAAGATGTCTCTCTGGACCTCAGTTTCCTCATTTGAGAAACAAGAGCATCAGACTAAACCAAAGTGTGGCCTTCAGAGCACCTGCATCAGAATCACCAGTGCAAGCTGGTAAAAAATACTTACCTAAGAGCATCACCCACACAGATTCATGAAAATCAGGAGCTCTGGGAGAGGGAACATTCCTAATCATATGACAGCCTGACTGCTGGCCATGTGCCATGCATTGCCCTAGATGCAGGTGACAAAGCAGTGAACAAACAAGTAAAAATTCCCTACGCTCTACTGTGGACAGGCAAAAAAAAGTGAGATATAAAATGTCGGATGAGTTTTCATTAAAATCAGTTTGAATGCAAGTTTTCCCAAAAACTCTCTTGTATACAACCATTTTAAATGAGCTGATATCCAACAGTTTTCTTTAAACTGGCTTTGTATACCAAAGTCTTCACTAAAACCTTCTACAAGGAGTTTTGATTAACATGAGCTGGTATATAACTTTTCATTAAAACTAGCATAAATATATGAGTATTCATTAAAACTAGCTTGAAGATAACAGTTTCACTAAAACATGAGAAGAAAAGCTGGGAAAGAAGGATAAGAAATGCCAGGAGTGGAGAGTGGGGATACCGCTTTAAAGGGGGTGACCTAGGAAGGTCTCACTGCGAAGTTGACATTTGAGCAAAGACCTGAAAGATGTAAGAGGAGAAGAAAGCCAGAGTCAACAATTTCTAAAATGCCTGTCAAGTTTGAGAACCAGCATGCTCATACATCTACCACTGCTTCCTGTTCTAGGTCCAAAAATAATGAACACATTTGTTGTGCAACTGCTCTATATATGGCACTATCTCAGAATACCCACAACAGAAAGATAGGTGCCATTTCACAGAAGTAGAAACATGCTTGGAGTGGGTTGTCTGTGGGACAAGTTATAAAGCCAGGAAGTAGCAGAGCTGGGAATCAACCCCACAGCTGCCCGAATCTCTATTCCTAGTCAGACCCAACTCTTGGGGTGCTCACCTCTTCCTCTGAGACCTCAGGCTCCTCAGGGTCTGTCCTCAGTTGAGATGGATCCAACCCCTGACAGTCTAGGGGGTCTCTAGGACCCACTTCTCCATCTCCTACCTTCAAGGGGTAGCATCTGTCCCTGACCCAGACCTTGGACCTGGAATGCCGGGGTGAGGGTGAGATGGGGCTGCTGTTGGTCACCTCTAGGCTGTGAGATAGGGGAGGCAAAGAAGACTTGCAGAGAGAAAAGGGGAATTCAGGCAACAAGGTAGGCTTCCCCTGTGCTGCTGGAGGCCACTCACTGTATTTGTTGGCGGCGGGGGTGGGGGTCTCCTTCCAGGTCTTACCATCTTCCTTAGGAGTTCTGGGAGGACATCTCTCTCTAGGAACCTTCTCAGAGGGATGTTAGACATTCTCACAGTCTCAACCAGCAAACATATGCTGTTCTCCCCGTTCCCACAGCCCTGAACACAGCTAATACCTATCCTCAGCCAGCCTTCTTCCTGGCCTCCCTGCCTCCAGTCTCCCCACTCCAGCCCATCCCTGGAGGGCTTTTGTACCTTCAGAGCTGATCCTGCCCCTCTCCTGCTCACAGCCTTCCCCTGGCTCCCAGAACCCTGGTACAGACCCCAACCCCTCTACCTGGCAGTCCAGGCCCCATTGATCTGCCCTACATACTCTCTGGCATCACTCTCAGCCAATTTTCCTGTAGACCTTACATTCCAACAAGCAGCCCTCCTTTCTGCAATTAGGTCCTTAACTGTTTCACCATGGGGCATTTGAACCTGTTGTTCCCCAACTCTGATAGGCCCTCTCAGAGCCTCTGTCAGAATCCAACTTCAAGGCACAATTCAAACTTATTACCTGTGCACACACTCATCTCAACCCTCCCGCATAAGTCCCCAACCCATTCACACACGCAGAGGTCACCCCCAAGTATACTCATGCATCTACCACTGCCTCCTGTTCTAGGTTCAAAAATAATAAACACATTTGCTGTGCAACTGTTCTGTATCTGGCACCATCTCTCAGAATTCCCACAACAGGAAAGGTAGGTACCACTTCACAGAAGTGGAAACTGATGCTCAGAGTAGGGTGTTCATCGGCCAAGTCATAAGTAAGTCACAGAGCTGGGAACCAAACCCACAGCTGCCTGAATCTCTATTCCTACTCAGACCCAATTCCTGGGGTGGGGGTCCGGGCGCTCACCTCTTCCTCTGGGTCCTCACGCAAGAATCCTCCCTTACATCCAATGATCTCTCCCAAAAAGTGACATCTCCCTCATTCTGACACACAATGAACTTACCCACTCCACTGCCCACCTCTCGACTCAATGAACTCACCTACCGAGAGGCCCTGCCTTCTTTTCCCCCAACAAAGAAGGTCTTATGGTCCCACCCTTCAAACAAGAGTCTTCCATAGCCCCCTCCGCTCCTCTTCCATTTGATCCCCTTTACCCCCGGCATTTTACCCAGACCTCCACAAAAATGGTCCCATCCCTGCCCTACCCAGGCCCATTCTCGTCATCCCTCTGCTGGGAAACTTTGTACATTGTGGAGTGACAGAAGAGAAAGGGAATCAGGTGAGACCATTACCCAAGGAGGGGAGCCAGACTTTAAGGGGATCCCTGCTAATGTAGGGACTGATCGGACCATTGGCTCCTCCTGTGCCCTTCAGATTCCGCAGGTGTCTCCCCAAATTTCACAGCCTCCTCTCATTCCCTCTACCCCACTTAAATGCAGCGCTGTGGACCTTTCCCTCCAGGTGTACTTCCAATTCATAGGACTCTCCACAGGAGCCCTAGGCACACCCGAATGGGCAAGCATAGTGTTATTTCTGTTATAGTGGTTGGTATTTATAAGGTTGACTCGGTGTGGGGAAAATAGGATAATTTAGTCAGGCTCCCTCCGCTTAGGTCTGGTTGGGGGTCAAGCAGCACATTCTTAATTCTTTGTAAACAAGTTGTGTGTGGGTGGAGTTAGTGTGCATGTGCACCCATGTATCTTTTTAGTTGATTGCTTTTGTGTGTGATTCAGTTTGTGAAGCAGGCTCGCTGGCAGAGAGCTCGAGTCTAAAAATAGAACATGTTTATTCTGCTGGCAGCTGCTCAGTTTTCCTTTGGACTTTTGCCGGTAGCAATTGAGTTTCTGAGTTTCTCTATGGACTGCTTAGCTCGTAGTGTTGTGTGTGCTGAGTAAAGACTATTCCTTCTTCAACCAAGGCTCCAAGGACCTCTTTGCCAGTTACCTAGCTCATAGATCTGCGTGTGAAGGGTTTGTGAATGGCTTGAGGGGTCTGTGAGCTCCAGACCTAGCTCTACACTCAGTCTAACACAAAAAACAAGAGATCCTCTCCATGCGGCACTACCAAACTCCACTGAAACATCAATCCACAGCTTTAATCTCTCAAAAAGAAATAGGGGTGGGCGTCTGCTACTGATGTATTTAGCATGTACTAGATAGCATAAGCACATTATTTTCAATTCTTAAAACAACCTTGGGGGTATTTTTCCCATTTTCCACAAGAAGAAACTGAAGTTCAGAGGGAAAAAGCCTCAGCAAGTAGGTGATAGAAATGTACTGGGAGCCAGTTGTGTTGATCTTCCTGCTAAAAAGAGTGCCATTGAAAATTCAGGGGTGGAAGTTGGAGGCGGGGGGTGGGGAGAAGGGAGGACTCTCCTCTGCTGTGTGTCCTTAGAGGAGTCTCTGTGAGACGGAAGGTACTCAGTCCCCCTGGGATTAGGTTTCAGGCCACTACCCTGGGTCTTAAACCACTTCCCTAGGACTCAACCCCCCACCTCTGAACCCTGGGCTGCAGTGGCCTGTAGTACCTATTTTTGGTACCAGCACCTGGTGATTGAGACCACAAGGGCAGACATATAACATTGGTGGCCAAGTATGCTCAGTAAAAAGGCGTTTATCCCTTAAGTGACCTTCCAATGGAGGTGCTAGAGAGCATAGAATATATCTGAATATATTTCTGTGCATGTGGTAGAATTTGACCAATAAGCATGCTCTGAAAGAGACCAACTGAGCCTTTGCAAGACTAGGCTACATAAGTGGGAATCACCCACTAATTTGAATACGCATTAGATAGCATGAATATATATTAGATAGCAAAACTATAAAAGTGGAATCCTGGTAGAAGGCAGGGCTGCTTCTCACTCTCTCTAGAGCCAGCCCACACTTTGCCTGAAGTGCGTATTTCTTTCTTTTTGTGTCAAACTTGCCTTCAGCAGGCTGCTATTCACTCTAGAGCCAGGCTGCACTATGTGAATGTGTATTTCTTTCTTTAAGAAACTTGGTGTGGGCCCTGCTTAGTCTCTGGAGCTAGGCCACACTTTCTCTGCAAAGTCTGTATTTCTTTCCATTACATTAAACCTATTTTCATTTTCTACTGTCACTCTGCTCTTTAATTTTTTCCTGTGGTGGAGTCAAGAATCCGGTAAGAGGACAGGGTGGGTTGAGGCTGACCACCAGGATGCTCTCCTCTCATATCAACTGAATCTCTCTGATTTAGTTTCCCTAGCTGGAAACTGGGCACAATGCCCATGTCTGGGGATGTCTGGAAACCACCTGACACAATGTAGTTTGGGTCTAATTAAATGTCAGCAGGTGGCAGGCATGGAACTTTAATGGGTGAAGAAGGCCAGGTGGGGAACTGTGGAGACAGAGATCGGCACCACCTACACAGAGAAGAGCTGCTGCTACATATCTCCTACAAATTGTTACCATGAAGAACATAGGTCCAGTGCTGCCAGATAGTCTGAGATGACCTGCATTAGCAGAGTGGAGTTCAAACCATTTTTCAGAACCCCAGGGTTCTTCCCAGGTGCAGTGAGGCAAAGTTAGGGAATAGGATAAGGCAAGGAGGCAGGGCCGTCTGTATCCAACTCCTGCTTTAATTATGGTAGGCAGTGTTCTAAGCACACTCCATGTGTTACCTCAGTCAATCCTCAAACTTATGAGATGGATACTATTATTATTACCATTTTACAGATGAGGGGACTGAGGTACAGAGAGGGTCAGTCACTTGCCCAAGATCACACACTAGAACATAGCAGAATTAGAATTCAGTCATCTGCACTTAACTACCTTGCTTAGTTTCTCTCTACCTACCTCTTAACATATTTAGTTAATGCCTATCTTCCCCCATTGGACTCATATTTCTCAAAGTGTCCTTGTCCCTTCAACCTCCAAGCATCTCTTGAATCCATATGCCTTTGTCTCTTCTAGCATTGCCTCCTTAATTTAGGGCACCATCATTCTGACATCGCTCTTAGAGAAGCCTGCAACAGCCTCCTCATTGGTTTCTCTGCTTCCACCCTTGCCCCAGTCTATTCTCATAGCAGTCAGAGGGGTGCTCTTAAAAACATGTTACTCTTGCATAAAATCATCCAACAGCTTTTAAAAAACATTTGGAATAAAGATCAAACTTCTTACCTCAGTATGTGAGACCCTACAGAGTCGTTATCATGTATCATTCTCACCCTCTCACTCCAGTCAAGTCAGGCTGGCCCTCTGTTAGTTCTATGACTTCAACAAAACATTTCTGTATTCCAAAGAATTTCATTTATCTATTGCTGCATAAGAAACCACCCTGAAACTTAGTAGTCTGTCACTCAAAACAATGGTTTGTTATTTCTCTTGATCCCATGGACTGGTGCATTTGGTGGATTGGCTTGGCAATTCTTCAGATTCATGAGGTGTTGGGTGTTGTGTTGGGACAGCTGGAAGGTTCAAAAAGATCTTACTCACAAAGCTAGTAGTTGGTGGTAGCCATTAGCAGCTACAGTTCAATCCTCCTGCATGTGGGCCTTTCTTCGTGTCTGCCTGGGCTTCCTCACATCATGGCAGCTCACTTCCAAGAAGGAGGGTTTTAAGCAGTGAAAACAGAAGCTGCACACCACTTAAGCATCCAGCTTCAGAAGTTACACAGCATTACTTCTACTAAAGTCTTTAGTCAAATAAGGCACAGGGCCAGATGCCAGAACAAGGAAAACAGATTCCTCTCAATGGGAGGAGCAGCAAAGACTTTACAGCCATTTTAATCTATCACATAGGCCTTTGAATTTACTGTTTCCTCTACTTCGAAGGCCTCTCCAGATCTTCCCATGGCGAGCTCCTTCTAATCCTAGAGATCTCAGTTCAAATGCCACCTCCTCAGAGAGGACTTCCTCACAACCTTATCTAAAGTGGTTTCCCTCGGTGCTCACCATTACATTGCGCAATTTTACTTCCTTCATTTCATGTATTATGATCTTAATTATCTTGCTGAGTTGTTTGCTAGACCCACTATTAGAATAGAAGCTCTAACGGGGCAGGGTCCATGTCAGTCATGTTCCCCAATGCGTTGCACGGTGCTTGGCACATGACAGACACTCCATGAGAAGTAGCTGAATAAATGAAAGGGGCATCCATCCAAATGCCCTGAGTGTAGAGTCTTAGGATTCTCCCTTAAGACTTTGAAGCAGAATATTCTGAAGTAGAAGCCAAATATTAGAAAGAGTATTGCTCTTCAGTGTTCCAAATAAGGCAAACAAATAAACAGTGTCTTCAGGGAATAGTAAAGGGCGTAAGTCAAAGAATAAATCATGAACTCCTCTTTACTCAGGGGGAAAATAAAAAGACCAGAGGCATGATGATTCCTCTAAGACTGGTGAACAGTTTCTAAGCCTGTGTTTTCAAAACACTGGTCAGGGAAAATTAGTAGGTTCTGAAATCAATTTAGTGGGGTGCAACAAACATTTAAAAATATAGAGAGTTGGGCCGAGCCCGTGGTGCACTCGCAAGAGTGCGGCGCTGGGAGCGCGGCAACGCTCCCGCCATGGGTTTGGATCCTATATAGGTCTGGCCGGTGCACTCACTGGCTGAGTGCCGGTCACGAAAAAGAAAAAAAAAAAAAAATAGAGTAGAACAGAATTGAAAATTTCAGAGTATATCACACAGGGTAGTTCTGTTTCTGCAACACATACACACAAATACATATAAGGGGTTACAGCATAAAATGTATTTGTGACAGTGGGTCACAGTCAAAAAGACTGAGAAGTATTAATCTGTGCAGCATAGCACTTGCCAGAAAGCTTGCAGGCTAAAAGCAAAAATAAAAGGTTTTAAAAATAAGTTTCCACCAAAAGTCAGCTCCATGAGGGCAGGGATTTTTTTGATTTTCGTTCATTACTGTATCCCCAGGGTACATAAAGGGTATGTGGTAGGAGCACAATAAATATTGATGGCATGAATTCAATGAATAAAAGTACATTTCTTTACAAGGTGCTATATGGAATGCCCACTGTTCATTATCACTGAATTCAAAAAGTGCTTCTTGTGCTAATAAATGTAGTGGCCATCCAGCCAAAGATTACATTTCTTAACCTCCCTGGTAGCTAAGTATGCACATGGCACTAATTTCCGGCAAGTAGTAATGAGTGGTAGTGATGGGTACACCTTTGCTAAAAAGAAATAGCTTAATGAAGAAACTATCTAGATAAACCCTGAATGTGGGATTTATCTAGTTGGACTTTTCATAAAATTCAATTCCATTCAAAAGAAAAAGAAAAGTGAGATTAAGGGGGGCAGGAGGAAGTCTGTTCCAGATTAAAAGAAAGTAAAGAGACATAACAATCAAATGCAATCTCAAATTGGGCAACTGGGGAAACTTGAATTTAAACTTGATGTTACAACCACCAAAAATAAATAAATAAACTTGATGTTAGATGGCATAATGGAACTATTACTAATTTTATTTGGTATGAAAATTGAAGAATGCTTTTTCCATAGGAGAAACATTCTGAAGGGTTTAAAAGTAAAGAGTCATGATGTCTGCAACTTACTTTCAAATGTTTCAGCCAATAATAATAAATACATAAAGTTCTTCAAAAAGTTCATGGAAAGGGACTGGCTGGTTAGCTTAGTTGGTTAGAGTGTGGTGCTAACACCAAGGTCAAGGGTTTGGATCCCCATACCAGGCAGCCACCAAAAAAAAAAAAAAAAAAAGTTAACGGAGACATTTTTATTATCATTTGATACTATTTTTCCATGAACTTTCTGAAGTATTCTCCCATGTATATATAGTAAAGTAAAGCAAATTTAGTTAAAGGTCAATATTAGTGAATTTAGGTGACATGTATACATATATTAATTGTTTCACTTTCAACTTTTCTGTGGGTTTGAAAATTCTCAAAACAAAAAACTTGGGGAAAAATAAAACATATAGCATAAAGATAAATTTTTTAAATAGCTAAAAGGGAAGAAGGAACCCCTCACCCTTTGCTTCTTCCAGTTTGCCCTTCTCTTGTTCTGGTTGTGCCCATGGTGGTGAGGAAACTTTGACTGTTTGGATCCCATCAACACCTTAGGGAATGGCAGGGCAACAAGACAAGAGGGACCTGGACCTAAGAATGATCTCATAGGCTAACACTCTGGCCTGCCCAGCAATGCTTGCCTAGCTCTGGGATATTATGTGAATTAGAACTAAACTTTTCTCTGTTTGCCTGAGCAGCTTTCCTGAGTCTTACGGCTGTGCATGCTGATGAAGTAAACAACACAGAATCACAGGGTTCTGCCAGGTTGGGCAGGTAGGGTGGTGGATGCCAGTGCAGGAAGACCATACTTGAGGCTAATGATAGGAAAAGGACTTTGTGCAGCTCACTCCAGTTGTTGAAGAAGCTGCTGAATCAGTGCCACATGCAAAATTTCTGGCCCCGGCATAGCTCCCCGATGGCAGTGCTGGGGAAGAGAAGAAAGGCTGCTGACTACCCTCCTGGCCTCTCCACGAAGCCCCACGGGGACAGGCTGGAGAGAGCGCTCCTTCTCCTTATTCTCTACTGCCAAGGATCATCAAGTCCTTTTTTAGATGACCCGGTAAGGGGATCTTAACCCTTGACTTGGTGTTGTCAGCACCACGCTCACCCAGTGAGCCACAGGTCAGCCCATCACCAAGTCCTATCCCTCCTGTCCCTCTCCTGGCCATCCTTTCTACAACTGGCCTTGGTCTGGTCATCACCTTCTAGCTCTGGACTACTGCACCAGCCTCCTCATTGGTCCATCTTCAGAAGGAGCTTTCTGACTCCCAGATGTACCCAAACTTTTCCCCCCCGCTCACAACCTTCTATGGCTCCTTAGTACCCCAAGGAGAAAGGCCAAGCTCCTCAGCCTGGCATTCGGGGCCTACTCCATCCTTGACTGTAACCACTCCTCCCCTCCTTCCCTTAAAATGCCTATATCTGCACCCGTCTCCAACCTGCTAAGAGACCCTTGAGGCAGGGGCTGGATGTGACTCAACTCCAACTTCCTCAAATAGCCCAGCACAGACCCTGACTTCCAAAAGTCCTCCAGAGATGCTGGCTAAATGAGTAAAAAGGCCAAGCCCTGTACCTCCTACTGTCTCAGTCTCTTTAGCCCATCTCCTCCTCACCATCTACATGGCCCCAGCTCAAGCTTCATTCTCTCTTGCCAGAACCACATCTCCAGCCTCCTTCCTGGTCTTCTTGCGTTCAGTATCTGCCCTTTCAAGTATGGGCCTCACAGAGGTCTTTCTACAACTAGAAAGTGTTTCTGGGGCTGGCCAGTTAGTTCACTTGGTTGGAGCATGGTGCTGATAACACCAAAGTCAAAGGTTTGCATCCCCGTACTGGTCAGCCACCAAAAAAAACAAAGTGTTTCTGCCCCTGCTCAAACACCCCCATGGCTCCTCATTGCCCTCAAGACAGATTAAATTCTTCAGCCTGGTATCTGAGGCCCCCTCCTCTCTCCTATCTCACCTCTCATTACACACACCCAGGCCTTCATTTTATTCTGCACTGTCTCTCACACTTTCCAGCTTTGGCTTATGTGTTCATGGTCCTAGGAGGCCCTTCCTGAACTCCCCACCAGCCCTCTACTATTTGTTGCAGAGCCAGTATGCAGAACACCTACTTTTTTTCCCTCCCTCCTAGATCTAGTCCAAATAGTATATTTTATAAAAGTTTTCCCCAAACTGACAGGCCAATGTCTCATTTGTATTTTGTATCCCCCAACAAGCATATAATAGATGTAGAGTTGCTGAAAGGGTGAATAAGTGAAGAGGACAAATAAATATTTTATTTATTTATTTAATATTTATTTTGGTGGCTGGTTGGTATGGGGATCCAAACCCCTGAAGGGCAAATACACTTAAGTGAACAATTCCTATGGGCAGCTCTGGATTCAATGTGAGGGTAGGTTAAGAAAAATAAATACATTCAAGAGCTGCTGCTCTAAACAAAATTTGGTTTAAAAAAATCAAGAAGGAATTCAAATTAATTAACCACTTACTAAGTACCAGGTGCTTTGCATAATTGGTTTGTATTTTGTTTGTTTGTTTGTTTATCTACCCTGATCCACACCACAATACCCTTATTATTTTGGCATTACTCACCCCTCCCAAAGACCTTAACTGAAAAATTATAACAACAATATTAGTAGTTTTAACAGCATTAACTAACATGGATGCAGTAGTTATAATGTACCAGGTACTGTTCGAAATAAAAATTTATTTAATCTACACAATCTGCTTAAGAGATAAATATTATTTTAAACCCATTTTACTGATGAGGAAACTGAGGCTCTGGGAGTTTAATAATTCTGCAATAACAAATTCCATAGACCATCCCAAGTCCTCCTCTACCACCCCTTCAATTGTTTTCTAATGTCCTCAATACCCTCTTGCCAAATGCCCCAGTTCCTCCTTCATCACTCGAATTCCTGGTATTAATTCCTCTCCTGTGTCACCCCAACTCTCCTCCACTCTGTTTCTCTGACACTCCAATCTCCCCTATAATATTGCTGCTTTTGAATTCTGAATAGCCCCCACTCACTTAATCATCATAATTTCTTGAGTGTCTTTTTGTGAGGAACAGTGCTGAGCACTGGAATTTTCCATGGTGAACAGTACAAGGTCGTTCCTAATGGGGAAGATGGACAATTAAAAGGTAAATGATAAACAAAAAAGGTAATTTTAGATACTGATAAGTTTTTTGAAAGAAATATTACAGGGGGATGGGATTGTTGCTGGTGGTGGGAAGGGAGTGGTGGCTAATTTAAACAGGGCTGTCAAGGAAATCCTCTCTCTGGGGAGGTAACAGTTAAACCTGAAGTGCAAAGAGCTGAATGGGCATTTTAGGCAGAGGGAATAGCCAGGGTGCAACTGGATCAAGCTTAGACTGTTTGGGGAGCAGGGAGGAGATGGTTGTAGGTGAGGCAGAGGATGCTGGAAGGCAAATGGTAACAGATAAGGTCAGACAATTAGGAACCAGGAAACCTTCCACACACTGTAACATCTTGATTCACACTATGCTTCAGCACTGTCCAGTAGAACTTTCTGCGATGATGAGAATGTTCTAGATCTCCGCAGTCCAATACAGTGGGGGTAATCGAGTACTTCAAATATGGTGTGACTGAGAAACTAAATTTTCATTTTACTTCAATATAATTAATTTAATATATCCACACGTAGCTAGCTGCTACTGCATTGGACAGCACAGCTATACAAATTCTTGTCACACCCCAAAACACCAAATTCTTCTATAACTCCCCTGCCCTCCCAAAATATCCCAGTGCCCACCACAAGCTTCCACTCATTGTTATGAAAAGCCTATAACAACTGCACAATGCTCACACAGCCCAACCCCCTAACTTTCCTTTTATATTCTACCACTTTCTTGTTGCTCTCCCATCACGCCCCACTCCCTACTCACACTTCCCAGAGGGAAGTTACATATTATATGGTGGTTAAGAGCCCAGACTCTGGGGCCAGATTACCCGGGTCCAAATCCTGGTTCTGCCACTTCCAATACGTGACTTTGGCCAAGTCATTTAACTTCTCTGTGCTTCAGTTTCCTCATCCGTAAAATAGAGGTGTAATACTAATGCTACCTCATACGATTGTTGTGACACTTTGATATGGCACTTTTCTAACTGAGATGGGTACAAGTAGCTTTACTGTATAATCTGTTTTAATATTACAGTATATATGGTTGAAAGTTTCCATAATAAGGGCCGGCCCGTGGTTCACTCGGGAGAGTGTGGTGCTGATAACAGCAAGGCCATGGGTTTGGATCCCTATATAGGGATGGCTGGTTTGCTCACTTGGGACAGCGTGGTGCTGACAACACCAAGTCAAGGGTTAAGATCCTCTTACTAGTCATCTTATAAATAAATTTTAAAAAAAAGAAAGTTTCCATAATAAAAAGTTTTTAAAAATAAAAGCACTTAGCATAGCCCCCAGCACACAATAAGTGCTGATCTTAGTGCTGGTTTCAACACTCCTACTTCTTCTGAGTATCCTCGGCTCCTTCTACAACATAATTACTCTGTAATACCAGTGTCCCCAGTAATAATCCACTCCACCAACATTGCAGTTCTCCATAATAGAGAGTTTCCAGAGAAAATACAGGATGTCCAGTTAAATTTGAATTTCAGATAAACAACAGATAACTAAAATATTATGCATCACCTGAAATTCCAATTTAACCAGGCATTGCTTTTTCACTAAACCTGGCAACCCTATCCATAACTGACCTTGCTCACTGAGGAACCCCCAGAGCTTCCTACAGCCTGGTATTTAGTTGACCTTCTATAAACAGTGACAGAATTAATTTATATAATACCTCAATTCTCTTATAAAACCTCCAACTTCTCCTTGTAGCTCCAGTTCTTCCCAGTCGCCCCCATAGGAGACAACAATCCCCTTTTCCTCTATCACCCGAACTCCTCTACAAAACCCCAGTTCCCGCTTTAGTCACATCTGTCCTGCTCCCCATTGTATCTTCAACATCTGGCAGTGCCTGGCACATAGTAGGAGCTATATAGGTCACTGTGAAACAATCAACGATTTTAACACCCAAATCAATCATCTCCTCAAATCCCCTTATTATATTCCAATTACCAAAACATTCCCACTCCTTCAAAATACCCCAACTCTCCTTATTTCAAACCAATTTCTCCATCACACTCTCTGTTCCTTCACGAATACCCCAGGTCCCTGATGATGACTCCAATTCCTCCCGCGGCACACCTGCCCACTCCCTCTCAGCCCAGCCCCTCCCGGGTTACTGTGGCAGCGCGAACACCCGACTTCCCCTCGGGCATGCTCTTTCCTATGAAGACCTTGGAAGCAGAAAGGATTCCCCTCCTCCTCTTTCCCAACGAGATGGAGACCCTGGGACCGAGACCCCTGGGACCAGGAGAGCCGAAGGGGCCCCACAATGCTCAGCGAGTAAAGGACACTTCCCACTTCTCTTCCCTCACCGGAATAATCACCCTGCGGACTGCACATGTGCAGAAGGAGCTCCGAGACAGCGCGTTCTACTGCGCAGGCTCTCGTTCTTAGATCAGGGCTTTAGAAAAAGCGCGGGCGGCGCTCAGCCTGCCGGGAGATGTAGTTTTCTGGCTACTACCGCAGCAGATCCAGGTGGCCAATGGGAGAGGCGGATTCGGATAAAAGCAAGGTTACTGAACCTGGTTACTGAAGCAAGCTCGACTGTCACCATGGCAACAATGAAACACGATGAAGCGCTATCCCTACTACTGAAACCCAAAATAGAGCTTTTATTGTGGGGGGAGATTGTTAACAGCAAACGCAGGTAGCTGGAGAAAACAGTACCTTAGGCAATTGGGATGCTGTGGGGGAAGTAAAAATGCAAACAATGTTAGAACGTTGGCACACACACAGATCCATTTATTCTCACAGAGTTCTATGAGATCGGTAATTATTATCCCCAAACTGTAACACAGTGAGGTTAAGCAACTGAAAGTCACATGGCAAGGCGGTAGTGGAGCTCGTATTTGAACCCAGGCAATCTAGCTTTATACCTAATAAGCTTAATTAACCACAATGCTAAACTGTTGAATAGCTATGTAGTATAATTTCAGGTAGTGAATGATAAGTGTTGTGCAGAATAAAACAAAGGGGCTGGAGTGACTATTTCGACAGACTACTCAGGAATGGCCTTTAGGAACAGGTGACATTTGAGCAGATTGATTTTATTTGTGAGCTGGGCGTGTAGGGTATATAGAGGTTTAGGGTAACTAAACTTTGGGTTTTATGTTTTCTTCTCCAAGGGTAAAATACTATTTGCTGCTCCCTCTGCCAAGAATATGCTTCTTCATTCTCTTTTCCTGGCAAACATCCTTCAAGGCCCAGTTCTGTGAAGAACCATCCACTCTCGCCTGTTTTACTGACCATAAATCTGGACCCACATCCAATTCATTTGTCCCAGTAAACCTTCCAGGGAGATTTTTATTTTGATGTACATCCAATCAAGCCATGCTCCTGCTTAAAACCTTTTGAAGGCTTCCCATTGCTCCTAGGATAAAGGCCCACCTCCTACTCTACCTGTAAGGCCCTGATGATCTCACTGTCCACATCTGTCCCCCTCTCACACCCTGACACACATATACTGGACATCTTCAATTTATATTATGGGCCAGACTCTTTCCCTCCCCAGGACTCTGTACATTATTTGGCGAATTAATTAATGAATTAATTCAGTTCCCCATCACTGCTCAGTTACCCCACATCCAAGAATCTGGTGTAAAGTTTTTTTATTTGGTCTGCATTGGACTGCTGTTGTGTTTGCTTGCCCAGGATTCCTCCTGCCTCCTTTCTTTAATGACGCTCCCTCCCCACTCTCTGTGATCCCATATTTTCTCTCTCCCCTGTCAGCCTCCTACAGGCACAGGCACATGTTCAGAAGGAATGATCAGAGCAGTGGTTCTCCAACTGTGGTCTTTTTTTTTTTTTTTTTTTTTTTTTTTTGTCTTTTTCGTGACCGGCACTCAGCAAGTGAGTGCACCGGCCAGTCCCATATAGGATCCGAACCCGCGGCGGGAGCGTCGCCGCTCTCCCAGCGCAGCACTCTACCGAGTGCGCCACGGGCTCGGCCCAACCAACTGTGGTCTTTGAAGCAGAAGCACCAGCATCATTTGAGAATTTATTAGACATGCAAATTCTCAGACCCTACCTCAGACCTGTTCAATCAGAAACTCTGAAGGTTGGAATCTGGCAATTTGTGTTTTAAAAAGTGTGATGGTTGGGCCGGCCCATGGCTCACTCGGGAGAGTGCAGTGCTGATAACACCAAGGCCACAGGTTCGGATCCTATATAGGGATGGCCGGTTCGCTCACTGGCTGAGCATGGTGCTGACAACATCAAGTCAAGGGTTGAGATCCCCTTACCGGTCATCTTTAAAAAAAAAAAAAAAAAAAGTGTGATGGTTAATTTTATATGCTAACGTGACTGGCCATGGGGTGCCCAGAATAAACATTATTTCTGGGTGTGTCTGTGAGGACGTTTCTGGATGAGAATAGCATTTGAGTCAGTGGACTCAGTAATGTAGATTTCCCTCCCCAGTGTGGGTAGGTATCAACCAGAACATATCAGTTGAGGGCCTGAATAGAACAAATGGTGGAGGAAGGAGTTTGTCCACCCTCTTTTTCTTCTGCCTCACTGTTTGAGCTGGAATATCTCATCTCATCTTTTCTAGCTCTCACACTAGGACTTGCACCATTTATACTCAGACTGAATTACACCAGTGGCTCTCCTGGGTCTCCAGCTGCAGAAGGCAAATCGTGGGACTTAGACGCCACAATCACATAAGCCAACTCCATAGTAAATTATTCTTCCTTTCTACACACGCACTGCATGGGTTGAATGTCCCCCAAAAACTCATTGAAGCTTGACCCCATTGTAACAGTGTTAAGAAGGTGGGAAATCCGATTTTGGTTGTATATGGGTATAACTGTGGGGTAAATACACTGTGTCTTTCCTCTACGCTCACAGCACAACAGTCAACACAGTAAACCAACTTCTGACTTCTGTGACCAAATGCGTGAGGATTTCTCCCCACTGGCAAGCAAGCCAGAAATTCTTCAACAGACACCGGTGGGGTGTTCTCCCATTCAATTCCAACAGTCGCTACCTGGAGATAGTATCAGATGGCACACAGTGAGGGCTCAATCCCCAGGACCGCCCCTGCCTTCTGATGCCAGTCGCAAGTCAAGGCCTCTGGAACTTCGCAGTAACCAGCTATAAATCAGGGTTCCCATAACTCCCTCCTTGGGTTTGATTAGTTTGCTTGAGCTGCTCACAGAACTCAGGGAAACACACACTTACATTTACCAGTTTATTATACAGAATATCACAAAGGATACAGATGAAGACATGCATAGGACAAGGTATGGGAGAAGGGGCATGGAGCTTCCATATCCTCCCTTGGTGCGCCACCCTCCATGAACCTCCTGTGTTTAGCTATCCAGAAGCTCCCCGAACCCTGTGCTCTTGAGTTTTTATGGAAGCTTCATTATGTAGACATGATTCAAACTTTGATAACCATGTAGAAATGTGATTGGACATAAAGGGTATATTCTAACCCTAACAGGCTAGGTGGAGAAACCCAGCAAGGCCTGTTTGTTCAGGTTCTTTCTTGACCTCTCAGCATTTCTTCCTCCAGGGCATGGGGCAGGGCACCCCCGAAATGGGAGTCTTAGGACCTACAGTCAGCTAAGGTAGGTCAGAGAATTTCCTGCCTTTTGTAGAAAAATGAGCAGGTGAAAGAAGGGCAGGAGAAAGGGCATGAGCCAGGAATTGTGGATGAAAACCAACATATAAATATACATTTATATATAAATATCATAATGTCACAATGGTAATTGAAAGGTAGAGCCTTTAAGAGGTGATTGGATTGTGAGGACTATGCTCTTATAAAGATTGATCCATTCATGGAGTAATGAGTTATCAGAGGTGTGGACGGTGGCTTTGTAAGGAGAGCACATGAGAGCGCTCTTACCATTCTAGCCATGTGATACCCTGCATTGCCACGGAACTTTGTAGATTCGCTACCAGGAAGGCAGCCCTCACTAGATATGTCCCTTGGACCTTGGACTTCCTAGCCTCCAAAACTGTAAGAATTACATATACATATAATTTCTTTTTTTTTTTTTTTTTTTTTTTTTTGGTGGCTGGCCAGTATAGGAAATTAATTTCTTTATAAATTACCCAGTTTCAGGTATTCAGTTATAAGTGACAGAAAATGGACTAATACACACACACATAGTTAAATTGAATTAAATTTGACCTAAAGCTGCCTTCATACATAGTGAACTGTAACCTAACTTAACATGAAAACAAACTATATAACCTAATCTAAGAGCACACTCTTGTAACAAGTAGCTGAGTCTTAGCCAATCATAGCAGCCAATCACAGGCTGAAACTGCCAAAACATGACCAAATAAGACAAATGCTGAACTGCAGCCAATCAGGCTATTTCTGTACATCATGTTCTTTTCTCTGTCTATAGATGTAGCTTGCACACGTTCTGGGATGGAGCGTTCTGAATTGCTTTTGGTCCTGAGTGCTACCTAGTTTATGAACCTGTTTTCCTGCTCAATTAAACCATTAAGTTTAATTTGTCTGTGGTTTAAAATAAATATATGTATGCATATATCTGTGTGTATATATGTATCAGTCCATATTTGTGTTGCTATAACAGAATACTTGAAATTGGGTGATTTATAAAGAAAAATGACATTTATTGCTTACAGTTTCTGAGGCTGGGAAGTCGCCACCACATGGTGGTGGCGATAGTGACTCAGGGGTCTCACATTGCAAGATGGTGGAAGCAGAGAGAGAACAAGACAGACTCTCCTCTTCTTTTAAAGCCCTCAGAACCACACCCCCGGCCACCATTTTTAATACATTCACTAGGCACGGTCCTACAATCCAATCATCTCTTCAAGGCTCCACCTTTCAATTACCATAGTAGGATTTTCCACCTTCCTAACTGTCATAGTGCGGGGCTAAGTTTCTAATACAGAAAACGTGGGGGATACAATTCAAGCTTTAGTGAGTTTGGAGGGGCATAATTCAATTCATTACTATATATATATATATATATATGTATACATGTGTGTAAATATATATGTGTATGTATGGTCTTCAAAAAGTTCATGGAAAGATTTGTATTATCTTTTAGTTCTATTTTTCCACAAACTTTTTGAAGTACCCTTTGATGGAGTTTGGCTGTGTTGTCCCCTCCAAAACTCATGTGGAAATTTGATCTCCAATGTGGCAGTGATGGAAACTGATTGAGTCATGGGGGCAGATCCCTCATGAATGGATTAAGGCTCTCCCTGGGGGAGGAGGGGTAGTGAGTGAGTTCTTGCTCTGTTAGTTCCCATGAGAGCTTGTTGTATATAAGACCCTGGCACCTCCTCTCTCTTCTCTCTTCTCTCTCCTTTCTCCTTTCTCTCTTCTCTCTTCTCTCTTCTCTCTCTCTCTCTCTGGCTTCCTCTCACTATGTGATCTGCTTGTACCCACTGGCTCCCTGCCACTTTCTGCCATGAGTAGAGGCCCATGCCAGATGCAGCTGTTCCAGAATCGTAAGCCAAATAAACCTCTTTCCTTTATAAATTACCTCGTCTCAGGTATTTCTGTTATAGCAACACAAAACAGACTAAAACACCTTTTATATCCTTCGTACTGGTTCTGTTTCTCCGGAGAACAGGAGAACACTGACTAATACAACAAGACACTGGGGTGATCAACTTCTTGAGTCCCACTCAAGTTTGAGCACCAGTGGATCAGAGTACTCTCTGTTCCTTGGCCACAGAGATTGGCTCATGCTTCAGCACGTGGCCCTATGTGGTAGACAACGCAATGAAGGCTCCAACTCTTCATCCCTCCCTTTACCTATGCCCTTTGACATTTACCTTTGCATGGACCCTTGACACTGGACTCAACCACTTGTCTGGTTTGGTCAATGGGATATTAGCCGAGTGATACAAGCAGAGGCATGGCATAGGTTTCCTCTCTTGCACCTCTGCCATTACCATGGTAACATATGCAGACTAGCCCGCCAAAGGACAAGAGACATGTGGAGCAAGGCTGAGTCACCCTACCCAGTTTTCCTAGTCAAGGTCATTTTAGTTCAGCCAAAAGCTAGATGACCTCCCCACCCTCTCCACCAAATATGTGAGCAAGCCCAGCCAAGATCAGGTGCTTTGCTAAGATTGCCATTTTTTTTTTTAGATAAATAGATTTACATGATTAGTTGCTTTTCAAACTTTAACGTGCATAGTGGGGATCTTGTTAGAATGAAATTCTGATTCTGTAGGTCTGGAGTGGGGTCTGAAAATCTGTTATTTCTAACAAGCTCCCAGGGAATGTTGATGATGCTGTTCCAGACCACACTAAAAACAGGGGTCTGGCCAACCCCCAGATAAACCAAGACACATAAGCAATAAATGCTTATTGTTATATACCCCTGAAGTATTGTGGTTAACACATTAATGATACCTGATACCCTTAGTAAGTCCAATTGTTTTTTTTCCTTGAGATTTAACATGTGAGGGCCGGCCCATGGCTCCCTCGAGAGAGTGTGGTACTGATAACACCAAGGCCATGGGTTCAGATCCTACATAGGGATGCTGGTTAGCTCACTGGTTGAGCATGGGTACTGACAACACCAAGCCAAGGGTTAAGATCCCCTTACTGGCCATCTTTTAAAAAAAAATTTTTAAATAAAAATTTAGAAAGAGATTTAACGTGTGGATGCTGGAAGGAAGGTCTTTGGGGATTAAGATGAGCATGTGGATAGGAGCTTCCAGTAGCTATCATTCTCAGTCAAAGGAGAGGGCCATCACACAAAGAGGGGAAAAACTGACATTGTTCAAGCACCTGGATTCAGCTGCAGATGAAGCCTTTGACTTCTCACGTCTTGAACCACTGAATTGTCCTTTACCCTTAGCTCCTTCGTTGTACTCAGTGTGCTCCACAACCTATCAGCAACTGCATCATCAGAGGATTTGCTAGAACTTCAGATCCCAGCCCAGACCTACTGAATCCAACTCTGTAGCTGAACAAAATGTGCCAACTAAAGTTTGAAAAGTGCTAGGCTACTTCAACCTGGATTGTGTGACCTACAATTTAATCAAGTCCCCTTCATCAGTTGTGACAACAGAAACCCCAACTGAAATTTCCCTAATTAAGAAGAAGCCCCATGTTAGAGCAGACTCCAGAGACTCAACTATGCCAAGCAAGCGTCCAGATTTTCTCCATCTCTTAGCTCTGTCATCCTCAGTGTGGGCTTCATTCTCACAGTGTACCAGGGTGGTTATGAGTAGGTCTAGGTGTGATCATCTCCTCTGGGTCTCTTTCTGAGGAGTATCAGAACCTTTATTAGAAGCCTCCCAACCCAACCTGAGCAGACACATTGGCCAGAATTGGATCAAATGCCCATTCATAAACCAATCTCTGGCAAGGACAATTGGTGTGGGTCATTAATTCGAGCGTAAAATAGATGTAGACAAGTCGCCACCACGGTGCTCTGGTCTAGGTGAGGGAGGATGAAGCCTGAGATGCCATGGAAATGAATTCATTGTGGCTTCTTGATCTGGCCCCAGAAGACCTTGTTGAAAAAGGAATAAAGGAATGCTGGACCACCTCAACTTTCCTCTGGATCTGGGCGACCCACCTTCCCCCAGAAGCCAAGAACTCAGCACAAAAACCAAAATAATACTGTTTTATTCCAATCTTAAAGCACAATAGCCCAGATAGTTCCCCTCCCCGCTGAAGAGTCTCCAACCCATCCCACCAGATTCCCAGTGCCCTCTTTTATGGGAATGACCAACCAGAAGATGAAGGGGGTCCAAGTCTCCAGGTCTTGGAGAAATACCAAAGTCACCTCCCTTTTGTTCTTTCTCTCCCTATCTCCCACATCTTTCCTTTACCTTGTCTTTTTTTTCCTTCCACTCTTCCATTATCTTCTTCTCCCCTTCCCACCCCCACCCCTTCTGCTTTTTGGGGTTTTTTTTCTGGCTCTTCTCCTGTCCTCTCTCCTTCATTTGCATCCCCTCTATCTCTTCTCCCTTGACCTCTCCTTCGTTTGTCATCTTGTATTATACTTTCTCCCTTAACTTTTTCCCTTTCTTCCCTGCACTCCCTAGACTGACCAGCCTATTCCCACCAGACTTTCCCCATATCCTGGTTTCCTCCCCTGACCTCCAACATTCCTCCCCCCAGCTCTGCCTGTCTCCTTCCTTCCGCCCTGACCCTGTCTACACTTCTCATCACCCATTTCATCTTCTGAGGGAAGCCTGCAGGATCCACCCTGGCCATCAACACCTTCCACAGCTGTGGCTCCAGGATCTCAGAGACCATTGTCAGCTTCCTCTCAGACTTAGAGAGGCAAACTGCCAAGATGAGGTCCCTAGATGATCCAGAAGGTGGCCAGAGGAACTGGGGTGGCCTTCTTGGCCTCAACCCTGTTATCTTTGGGATCAAAGAATGCCCTTCCACCCTTGCAGTGGAGGATGGTGGGCAGGGATCTGAAGGGTCAGGGCTCAGGGGCTCTCCCCCAGCAATCCCTGAGAAGATCCATGTGGAATAAGGCTGCCCCAGTGAGGATGCGCGCTGCAAAGAGGTGTCGGCAGGGCAGGCGTCGGGCAGCATGGATTGAGCAGCTGCAGCGCGTCAGAGCCCCATCCAGGAAGAAGTCTGAGGTGCCGTCCTTAAGGGCAAAGCTAGCTCCAGTCCAGTGGAAACCCCGGGTCCCATGCTGCCTGGCAAAGGCCAGCTCCTCAGCCACCAGGTCTGCCAGTTCTGGCCCACAGGCTGCTCGGAATTTGGCCAGGGGCTCCCAGTCCACCTCCTCCTCTCCTGAAGGGTGGCAAAGCCTCTTTGGTTCCCTTAGGCCTTCTCCTTCACCTCCTTCCTGCAGGCTCTCCCCTGCAGCCTGGTACTCACTCCTTGTCACTACCCATTCTGGATTGCGTTCAAACACAGTCCCCATGGGGGTGCCACACCTGACTCCATTCCCCAGCCCTAGACACCTCCCTTTGTCCCCCCACTCTATCCCTTGTCCTGCTCTGCTCTTGAGGCCCACAGAGCCTCCCCTTCCATCCCTGTTCTCCACACCTGTAACCCTTGTGTCCCCCAGCTGAACCAGAACTATGTCCTCTAGGCCCCTTCTTCTTTTGATACCCAAGCTCGCTCCTATCTCCTCAGCAATCTCTGGTCCTTTCCTCCTCTCATCTTCCCATTGGTGCCCCCTTTGTTCTCTGTTCTCAGGGACCAACTCCAGAGGCTTCTCCAAATGGATCCCCCTCCAGTTTCTGAACTCCAGCCCCCTTCCCTTCTCTGCTTCCAACTGGGGCCCCTTCCAGTCTCTGGTTTTTGGTCCACTTGCCCTTTCATCACGCAACTGGGCCCTCCTCCAGGAGATTCCTTCAAGACTCCTGGCCTTCTCACACTCAAACTGAGTCCCCCTCCTGGCTGTGGACTCCAACATCCTATTCCTTCGATCCTCCAACTGGGCCACCCTCCAGGTACACCCTTCTAATTCTCTTAGCCCTGGGTCCTCTAGCTGGGCCTCCCGCCAGACATAACCTTCCAGGCCACAATCTTTCTCACCGTCCAGCTGGGCCCCCCTCCAGTCTCTGATCTCTGGCCCTCTCAAGTGCTCTTTCTCCAACTGGGACCCTCTCCACACACTCCCTTCCAGCCCCCTGACCTTCTGGTTCTCCACCTGGACCCCTCTCCAATCTCTGATCTGCAGTACCCTCCCCTTCTCACTTTCTAACTGAGCCCCTCCCCAGTCTATGGTCTCCAGTCCTCTTGCCAACTCCTTCTCCAACTGGGCTCCCCTCCAAATACCTCCTTCTTTCAGAGATCCTCCACAGTCACTGGTCTCTGGGTCCCTCACCCTCTCCTTCTCCACCTGAACCCCCCTCCCAGGCTCATCCTCCAGCCATGCTCCCCCACCTTCAGAGCCCTCAGGCACCGCCTCCCCAGCTGCATCGGCCCACTGCATAGCCACTAGGTCACGAAGGCACTGCGCCACGCTGCGCGAGGGGCTGAGGCGGCGCAGCAGTCGCCGGCGGTGGCTGCGTACCAAGGCACACGCATCCAGGTCGCGAGCTGTCTCAAAGGCGCGGAAGCGCACCCACATGTCGCGGCGGGGCTCCCAGTTGCGCTCGAAGTAGTCTACAAAGGCGGCCGGGCCATGGGCGTACAGTTCCGTGAGAGCCTCGTCGTAGGCGGCGGGTGACGATGCACCAGCCAGGCGGCACAGGCGCGGCCACAGGCCCGGGTCCTCAATGCCGGCGCCACCCAGCTCCTGAGCTTTACTGAAGAGCGTCTCAAGGCCTTGCGCGCGGCAGATCTGTACGCGTGCCACAGGCAGCAGCTGGCGCACCGCAGGCAGCTGTGCTGCCACTTCAGGCCCAGCTGTGAGGCAGCGCACACGGCCCTTAACCTCGGGTGCGCTTTGCAGCAGTGAGGCCAGCGCAAAGCGCAGCAGGCTTGGCGTGCCCGGGCGTGCAACACAGCACGCAGCCTGGCGCGCGTGGCCAGAGCCGTCCACGCACAGCACGGCCAGAAGGTCCAGTGCGCCCTGCAGCCCTGGCAGCCGGTCCACCAGGAGTATGCGTGGGAAACGTCGCAGCAGTTCCCTGGTGCGCGACGTCAGAAAGAACACGGTCTCCACCACCGCCTGGTCCTCCACGAACACCAGCTTCACCTGCGGGCAGGAGCAGGGAGGCAGGGAAAGATGTTAGGGAAGGTTGGGGTCGCCCCGCCCAGCTGCCCGAACTAGGTTTCTCCCTGTGGGAAAATCGGGACCCATTCATTCATGCGTGCATATGCATCTGTTCTTTTGACCGGCAGGAGGCAGTGCAGTGGAATGGAGTTCAAATGCCTGGGTTTGAGATCCAGACTCCAAAATTCAACGGTGTGATATTAGGACATGACACTTTTAGCCTCTCTGAGTCTGTTTCCCCCGTTAGGAACTGGGTATTCATTCCTTCATGTGCCGACAGAAGTTTAGGGCAGTGATTCTCAAAATGTGGGTCCTGGACCAGCAGCATCAACACCAACTGCTGGGCCCAAGCAGTGTGTGTTTGACAAGCCTTCAAGTTTGAGCAGCACGGGTCTAGTGGTAAAGAGCACATATCGTGGAGGCAGATCGTCTATGTTCGAGTCCCACTGACACCACTTTCTAACCATGTAATTTAACCTATCTGTGCCCAGGTTTCCTCCTCAACTTCCATGTTCCCCGATTTCCCCTTCTAGGAACTGAATATTCATTCTTTCACGCACTAAAATGCAGGACAGCCATTAAAAGCATACCCTCCGGGGCCACATTGCCTGGGCTGAGATCCTGGAGGCCCCATTTCCTGGCTGTGTGGCTCTGTCTCATTTGTAAAATGATGGCAATAAGAGTACCTCTGTGATAGGAAGGATGAAATGCATTAAAGCATTTACAACATGGCCTGACACAAATAATATTACTATTATTACTCATTGAACAAATAGTAAGTGCTCTCAGTGTCCATTATCACTATAATTATCATCTTTGCTCAAAGACCACCTCCTCATAAAGGTCTTCTGGGACCATCCCAACTAAGTAAATACCCCATCTGTAGCCCCTTTTGGCCATGGCACAAAAATATCCCCTAGCTAGTCAATTCTTTATTTGCTGATTTGCCTGTTTGCCCTCCCTAAGAAGTAAGCTCCACAACGATAAAGATGATGTTCCATTTTTTATCCCTGATGCTTTGAACAGTACCTGTCCCAGAACAACAGCTTAATACATCCTGAAAGAGTGAGTGAACTCATGCGGGAGTGTGTGGCAATATCCAATGGCCACATCTCTGCAGTGGAAGCTCAGAGAACTGACTCTGGGTTTGAATCCTTGATTTGCCTCTGATTAGCTATGGGACTTCGGGCAAGTGACTTCCCCTTGATGAGCCTCAGTTTCCTTGTCTGGCAAGATGGGGATGTCTATTGAAAAGGGTCGCAGTGATGCTAAAATAAGGTCATTCACGTCTCACGCTTGGAACAATGCCTGGCACATATCAAATCCCAGCTATTGCTACTGTCTTACTTGATTTCTCAGCAGTTGCATTACAGTGGGCCTACTCCCTTCCTGTAACACAGGTCTCTCTCAGCCTCTGTCACTCAGAACTCTTCGTCTTCCTTCTTCCTCCCAGGTGTCTCCTCTGCCCCATCTCCAAATGCAATCCAGCCCTCCCTTCTCCTCTCTTCCTTATCTCTATGCTCTCTCAGGGTGATCTCATCCAGTGGCACAGCCCTCCTCATATCTAAGCTGATAACTTCCAGTTCTGTATCTCCAGGCTCCAGACTCACCTACACAACTGCCTCTGCAGCAATATGACCTGTTGGATGGCTCATACACCCTTCGAGACTAGCAGCCCACAGTTATACTTGATTCTCACTTCCCCTTAACCTGCCCCTCCTCAATCATCCCCATCTCAGTCTATGGCTCCAACATCCACTCCATAGCTCAAGCCCCAACACTCAAAGCTGATACTTGGCTTCTCTCCTTTCCCACCCTCCACATGTAATCCATCCCCAAGTCCTAGAAACATCCCTCAAAATGAGTCCAGAATCTGACCATCCCCATGGCCACCACCCTGGCAAGAGCCACCAGCTTCTCTCACCTGGATTACTGTAGCCCTCACTGGACTCCATGGTCTCTGCCTTCATCCCCTTGTCTGTAACCCATATGGCTGCCAGAGGGCATTTTCAACCCCTCAATGAGGTCACCCCCTCCCCTCCTTGAAAACCTTTTCCAGACTTCCCATTACATTTAAGTAAAATCAAGAGACCCCACCACAGCTATGGGCTCTGGTTTCCTCATTATTGCAAAAAGAGCCACTTGATGGGCAGGAAAGATTAGCAGCTATCAGCCAGAGACCCCTTGTACTGGGCCAGCAGCTAGGGCTCACTCATCCAGTCCCTGTAAGAGCTGACCCACAACTGCAGAACCAGGATTTGAATACTACAGTTTAATTACAGATGTCTCCACAAACAATTCTGCCACAATCCAACCTCATCCTACAAGACCATTTAGAAAGCTTATATAGTAATCAGCTTTCAAAAAAAAAGTCTATTAAAAAAGAGGCCTGGTAGACTCCAAAGAAAGCAAGGAAATTGCTTTTCCAACACTGAAATCATATATTCAGCATCTTAACTAGTATTGGAATTAATTACATTTCATTTTAGAAAGCCCAGTAAGCTCAGCACTTAGTTATAACACTGCCATAATTTTTTCCAACAATTATTAATTTTTACACTATTACTTTATGATTTACCTCAGCAGATGTATAATCTCAACCTGCTCTGTCCAATAAGGTAGCCACTAGTCACATGTAGCTATTTAAATTTAAATTAATTAAAAATTAAAACAATAGAAAAATTCAGTTCCTCTGTCACACCATATTTCAAGTGTTCAATAGCTACATGAGGCTTATGGCTACTCCACTAGAAGGCACACATCTGTAACATTCACATCATCACAGAAAGTTCTATTGGACAGTGCTAGTCTAGCAACTAACTTAAATATAAAAGTCATAATAGGATAGATCCCCAGCCCGGCCAAGCGCACGCTGACCAGAGAGGTGCCTCCCCAGAGAAGCCCAAGACCCAAGGTGACCATGCACCTGAGGCGCCAGTTGGCGACCGAGCAGACACTGAGGCAGCCACGCCACATTGGCAGCCCAAGCAGCATCCTAGCCAGACAATAGTGTTGAACCAGTGGACCGTGAAATCCCTTGCAACAATGACTAAACATCAAAGGAAAGATAACAGAAATATGAAAAATCAAGAAAGTACACCACCAAAGGGTAATAACTCTCAAGCTCTATATCCTATAGAACAAGAAGCCCTTGAGGGCCGGCCACGTGTCTCACTCGGGAGAGTGCAGCGCTGGGAGCGCCGAGGCCGCAGGTTTGGATCCTATATGGGGATGGCCAGTGAGCTCACTGGCTGAGCATGGTGCGGACGACACCAAGCCAAGGGTTACGATCCCCTTACTGGTCACAAAAAAAAAAAAAAAAAAAAAATAGAAGCTCTTCAAAGGTCTGACAAGGAATTTCGAGAGGTAATTCTAAGGAAACTAAATAAGATACAAGAAAACTCAGCTAGACAACACGATTAAATGAGGAAAAGTATACAAGACCTGAAAGAAGAAATGTACAAGGAAATCAATGCCCTTAAAAAGAATGTGGAAGAGCTTGCTGAGCTGAAGAATTCATTCAACAAAATAAAAAACACAACAGAGAGCTTAACCAGCAGGCTTGCAGAAGCAGAACAAAGAACATCTGACCTTGAAGATGGGCTGTTTGAAATAACACAGGCACACACAAAAAAAGAAAAAAGAATTAAAAACATCGAAGAAAATCTAAGAGAGATATCAGACAACCTTAAGTGCTCAAATATCCGAGTCATGGGTATTCCAGAAGGGGAGGAAAAAGGAGATTGCATTGAAAACATATTCAACAAATAGTAGCAGAAAACTTCCCAGGTATAGGAAAAGACACAGATCTTCAGATTCAGGAAGGTCAAAGATCCCCAACTGGATTCAACCCAAAAAGGTCTTCTCCAAGACATGTTATAGTCAAATTGGCAAAATTCAAAGACAAAGAGAATCTTAAAAGCTGCAAGAGAGAAGCATCAAATCACCTATAAGGGAACCCCAATCAGACAAACATCAGACTTTTCATCACAAACCCTAAAAGCCAGAAAGGAATGGGATGATATATTCAAAATACTAAAAGACAGAGATTGCCAGCCAAGATTACTCGACCCTGCAAGGCTATCCTTCTGAAATGAAGGGCAAATAGTATATTTCTCAGACAAACAAAAACTGCGGGAGTTCACTACCACATGACCACCCTTACAAGAAATTCTCAAGGGAGTACTGGGTTTGGTACCTGAAAAATAACTACCAATGCCATAAAAACTGAGGAAAAATCAAAACCCACTAGTAAAATAAAACTGCCAACAGTGAAGAGAAAAGAAAAGTTATCTACAACCCAAAGAACCAACAAACACAGAAAACAAACAGTAAATCAGAAAGAAAGGAACAAAAGACACTTAAGACATCCAAACAAAAATCAACAAAATGCCAGGAGTAAATCAACATTTTTCAATACCAATTATCAACGTAAAAGGCTTAAATTCCCCAATCAAAAGACACAGACTGGCTGACTGGATTAAAAAGGAGGACCCAACTATATGCTGCCTACAAGAGACCACCTCACCTATAAAGACTCACATAGAATAAGAGTGAAAGGATGGAAAAAGATTTACCATTCAAACAGAAATGAAAAATGAGCTGGAGTAGCTGTTCTCATATTTAATAAAATAGACTTTAAACTAAAAACCATAAAAAGAGATAATGAGGGCCACTACATAAACATAAAAGGACTGATCCATCAAGAAGACGTAACAATCATAAATATATACACACCCAATGTTGGAGCAGCCAGATTTATAAAACAAACTCTATTAGACCTAAAGAAGGAAATAGACACTAATACCATAATAGCAGGGGACCTGAACACCCCATTGTCAATATTGAATAGATCATCAAGGCAAAGAATCAGCAGAGAAACACAAGATCTAAACAACACTCTAGACCAATTGGGCTTGGCAGATATCTACAGAACATTCCATCCAACAACCTCAGAATATTCATTCCTCTCATCAGCACATGGATCATTCTCCAGGATAGATCACATGTCAGGTCACAAATCAAGACTCAACAAATTCAGAAAAATTGGAATTATCCCATGTATTTTTTCAGGCCCCAATGGATTAAAATTACAAATCATTAACAAACAAAATTCTGGAAACTATACATACACATGGAAATTAAACAGGACATATAGGTCCAAGAAGAAATCAAACAGGAAATCAAAAATTTATTGAAACTAATGAAAACAATGATACATCATACCAAAACCTGTGGGATACTGCAAAAGCAGTACTAAGGGGGAAATTTATCACATTTAATGCTCACCTCAGAAGAATGGAAAGATGGCAAGTGAACAACCTAATATTTCACCTTAAAGAACTAGAAAAACAAGAACAATCCAGACCCAAAGTTAGCAGACGGAAAGAAATCATTAAAATCAGAGCAGAACTGAATGAAATTGAAACCCAAAAAACAATACAAAAGATCAATGAATCAAAAAGTTGGATTTTGAAAAGATAAATAAAATTGACAAACCATTAGCACAGCTAACTAAAAAAAGAAGAGAGAAGACCCAAATAACCAAAATTAAAAATGAAAAAAGTGATATTACAACTGATACCTGTGAAATACAAGGAATCATTAGAGACTACTATAAACAATTACATGCCAACAAATTTGAAAATCTGAAGGAAATGGATAAATTTCTGGACACGCACAAACTACCAAAACTGAGGGAAGATGATGTAGAAAATCTGAACAGACCAATAACAATAAAAGAGATTGAAGCTGTTATCAGAAGGCTCCCAACAAAGAAAAGCCCAGGACCAGATGGATTCACAGCAGAATTCTACCAAACATTCAAAGAGGAATTGACACCAATTCTTTACAAACTATTCCAAAAGACTGAAAAAGAGGCTGATGGAGTTTGGATGTGTTGTCCCCTCCAACACTCATGTTTAAATTTGATCTCCAATGTGGCAGTGTTGGAAACTGATTGAGTCATGGGGGCGGATCCCTCATGAATGGATTAATGCTCTCCCTCGGGGAGGGGGGATTAATGAGTGAGTTCTTGCTCTATTAGTTCCCACGAGAGCTCATTGCTTAAAAAGACCCTGGCACCTTCTCTCTCTCTCTCTCTTGCTTCTTCTCTCTTGCTTCCTCTTGTCATGTGATCTGCTTGTACCCACTGGCTGCCTGCCACTTCCCACCATGAGTAGAAGCAGCCTGAGACCCGTGCCAGATGCAGCTGTCCCAGAATCGTAAGCCAAATAAACCTCTCTTCTTTATAAATTACCCAGTCTCAGGTAGTTCTGTTATAGCAACACAAAATGGACTAAAACAAAGGCCATTCTCCCAAACTCATTCTATGAAGCAAAGATCACCCTGATACCAAAACCAGGTAAAGATACAACTAAAAGAGAAAACTACAGGCCAATATCCTTCATGAATATAGACACAAAAATCTTCAATAAAATACTAGTTAACAGAATACAGCAACACATATGCAAAATTATACACCACGATCAAGTGGGATTCATCCCAGGGATGCACGGTTGGTTCATCATATGCAAATCAATAAATGTGATACACCATATTAATAAAATCAAACACAAGGACCACATGATCATCTCTATAGATGCTGAAAAAGCATTTGATAAAATTCAACACTCATTCATGATAGACTCTCCACACGTTAGGTATAGATGGAATGTACCTCAACATAATTAAAGCCATATATGATAAACCTACTGTCAATATCATCCTGAATGGGGAAAAGCTGAAAGCTTTTTTTTTTTTAAGAACAGGAACTAGACAAGGAAGCCCACTCTCACCACTCCTATTCAACATACTGCTGGAAGTACTAGCCAGAGCAATCAGAGAAGAGAAGGAAATAAGGGTATCTAGATTGGAAAAGATGAAGTCAAACTGTCCCTGTTTGCAGATGACATGACCCTGTACATCGAACAGCCTAAAGCTTCTACAAAAAAACTCTTGGACTTGATAAACGATTTCAGCAAAGTTGCAGGATACAAAATCAACACAAAAAAAATCAGTAGCATTTCTATTCTCCAATAGTGAACATGCAGAAAGAGAAATCAAGAAAGCTTGCCCATTTACAATAGCCACCAAAAAAATAAAATACTTAGGAATAGAGTTAACCAAGGATATGAAAAATCTCTATAATGAGAACTACAAACCGCTGCTGAGAGAAATTAAAGAGGACACAAGAAGACGGAAGGATATCTCATGCTCTTGGATTGGAAGAATCAAGATTGTGAAAATGTCCATACTACCCAAAGTGATATACAAATTCAATGCAATCCCCATCAAAATTCCAATGACATTTTTATCAGAAATGGAAAAAACTATCCAGACATGTATATGGAATAAAAAAAGACCACGCATAGCCAAAGCAATCCTGAGAAAAAAAATAAAGCTGGAGGCATAACACGACCAGACTTTAAACTATATTACAAAGCTATACTAACCAAAACAGCATGCTACTGGCATAAAAACAGACACACTGATCAATGGAACAGAGAATACAGAAATCAACCTATACACCTACAGACATCTGATCTTTGACAAAGGCACCCAACCTATATACTGAGGAAGAGATTGCCTCTTCATCATATAGTGCTGGGATAACTGGATATCCATATGCAGGAGAATGAAACTAGACCCATACCTTTCAGCATATACCAAAATCAACTCAAAATGGATTAAAGAATTAAATAAACACCCTGAAAGAATAAAACTTCCTAAAGAAAACATAGGAGAAACACTTCAGGAAGTAGGACTGGGCACAGACTTCATGAATACGCCCCCAAAGGCATGGGCAACCAAAGGAATAATAAATAAATGGGATTACATCAAACGAAAAAACTTCTGCACAGCAAAAGAAAAGATTAACAGTTAAAAGACAACCAACAGAGTGGGAGAAAATATTTGCAAAATATACATCTGACAAAGGATTAATATCCAGAATACACAAGGAACTGAAAAAATTTTACAACAAAAAAACAAGTAACCCAATTAAAAAATGGGCAAAAGAGCTAAACAGGCATTTCTCAAAGGAAGCCATACGAATGGCCAACAGAAGTATGAAAAAATGCTCACCATCACTCAGCATTCAGGAAATGCAAATCAAAACCACACCGAGATACCATTTCACCCCAGTTAGGATGGCTAATATCCAAAAGACTGTGAACGATAAATGCTGGTGAGGTTGTGGAGAAAAAGGAACTCTCATACATTGTTGGTGGGACTGCCAAATGGTGCAGCCTCTATGGAAAATGGTATGGAGGTTCCTTAAACAATTGCAGATAGATCTACCATATGACCCAGCTATCCCACTGCTGGGAATATATCCAGAGGAATGGAAATCATCAAGTCAAAGGTATACCTGTTCTCCAATGTTCATTGCAGCACTCTTTACAATAGCTAAGAATTGGAACCAGCCCAAATGTCCATCATCAGATGAGTAGATACAGAAAATGTGGTATATCTACACAATGGAATACTACTCTGGTATAAAAAAGAATGAAATACTGCCATTTGCAACAACATGGATGGACCTAGAGAGAATTATATTAAGTGAAACGAGTCAGGCCCAGAAAGAGAAATATCACATGTTCTCACTTATTTGTGGGAGCTAAAAATAAATCAAGAGTGGGGAGGGAAGAAGACACAACAATTACAATTCCTTGAAGTTGATACTACAAGCGAACAGATATGAGCTTGTTGGGAGAGAGGGGGGAGAGGGAGGAGGGAGGGAGGTTTCAGTAATGGGCCACAGTAATTAACCACATTGTATACTGACAAAATAAAATAAAATTTAAAAAATAAAAATAAAATAAAATAAATAAAATAAATACTACACAAATAACTATGTATAGTTCAAAATCACATAAACCAGGTAATGTCTATGATTGTGGAAATAGTAGGCAAGTGTTTAAATCAGTGCAAATGAGGACGGACCTTCGATACATGGCATAATTGCAGATGAATATTTCTTCTAGCATATAACTACGTTATATGCAGTCTATTTATTCATTAGAAACAACCCTTTTCAGTTATATTTACACTTTTGTGTTATTTGTTGAAGCTGTCACAAGCAGTTTTTAAAATACATATACTTTTATAACTATAAATTACTATCTGAAAGGTTTTCATAATAAAGGTTTAGGATTTATATAGTTAATTTATGACCATTTTTGTGGTATTTTTGAAGTCAGTATTCACATTCCCCCCCCCCCCCAAAAAAAGTCATAATAGGTAAAATGGGTTTTTTTAAAAGTACACATAAGTTTGTTTGTATCTTTTTCTCCTTGGGAATCTGGAATAAGAAAACTAAAGACAGCAAAATGTATTTGTCTTGAGACTTTTCCAAAGCCGGCAAGCACTTGACTAATTAGAAGCCAACTTCCATTCTTAAAGGGAAAACTCAGATTCCTGATCTTGGGTTTTCTTTCTAAAGAGGGTTACATAAGCTTTTCTTGCACACCCATTTGTTCATTAAACAGCATTTACTGAACACCTACTGAGTGCCTGACACTGTGCTTGCCTTTGAGGAAAGAAAGGAACTGAGGCAGGCCCAACTCCTACCCTGTCAGGCTGGCCGAGACTTCATGAACAACAGCACAACCAGTATCACTTTCAGCTGAAAGGCTCAAAAACCAGATAGTTAAGAGATTTTGGACCCTGGGGCCATACTACAGAGATCCACATCCAGGTTCTCCTATTTACCAGCTGTGTAAATTTACACACAAGCTGTGTGACTTAGGATAAGTGTCTGAACTTCTCTGTGCCTCAGGTGTTCCTGTCTGCAAAGTGGGAACCAAAATTGCATCTACCTCGTAAAGTCGTTATGAGGACAACATGGGTTAATCTGTGTGAAGCATGTAGAACAGTGCCTGGCATGAGGTCAGTACTCATTGAGTTGTTGTTATTATTACCTGAGCATGTGATGCATGGTAAAGAGAAAGGCTAATGAGACTGGGGTCGGTGTGGATTCCTCTGATTGAATGATAGTCACCCCTGAGAGGGAACCATTATTTCCCATATACTGCTGATACGGAAACTGAGGTTGAAAGAGTCCAGATGTGTACTGAAGGATTAACTCAGCAGACCTGGGTTGTCCAAATCCTGTACATTCCAAAGAAAGGTTTTCTTGCTCACCTCTGGGAGGTACCCTCTAAACCCTTGGAATGTCCTACCTGATAAGAGTGTCCCTATTTACCTGCATCTTGGGCTATGACAGATAGTCTATGCAAACAATATGATTTATGGTGAGGGACCCTGGGCCACACAGTATCAGCTTGAAGGACTAGAGACTAAGGTCAGCCACACAGATGGTCGGTCATGTCTACATGACCAACCCCAAATAAAAACCCTGAACACAAAGGCTTGAGTGAGCCCCCTAGTTGGAAATACATCATACATGTTGCTATACACCACTGAATTAAGTACTGTCCATGAGACTCCACTGAGAGAGGGTAACTGGAAGCTCGTGACTAGTCTCTCTTGGACTCTATGTGCCTGTTCTGTTTGATTTTAATCTGTATCCTTTTGCTGTAATCATGTACACTGAACTGTAACCATGTTACACTGAACTGAGGGTGGTCTTGGGAATCCCCAACTATCCCAGGAGAGTGACTTGCCCAAAGTGATGGAGCTAACAAGTGGTGGGCCTGGGATCCAAGTCCAGGTCATTAGGAATAGTCGAAAAAAATAGCAGGGATGTGTAGGTGACACTTACAGGATGTGGTGACATTTGATGATGGAAGGGGCTACATAAATAAATAAATTTCTCTACCAAATATTTACTGAGCAAATACGATGTGCTGAGTGTCAGTCCAGGCACTGAGGAGAGCAAATAAGATACAGCACAGAGTGGGCGGAGACAGTCAGCAAACTAAAGATGAATAAATATAAAGAAGATGATTTCAGGTGTGTAGGAAAACTAACAATACACACGAAGCAGTTTCTCTGTGACAGGCACAATTCTAAGCATTAACTCTTTCAATCCTTACAAAAAACTCTGTAAAACATATACCATTATCATCATCCCCCTTTTTCAAATGGGAAAACTGAGGCACAGAGAGGTTACCTGGTGTCACCCAGGTAGTAATCAATAGAGCTGGGATTTGAACCCAAGCAGCTTGGGCCCAGGGTCCATGTCCCTGACTAGTATACCCCATGGCCTTCACAAAAGTGATCAAACAGGTCTGAGTCAGAGGCTTCTGGCTTGAGGCACACAGTTGATGGCAGTGCATTTGTGGAGACAGAGAAGCCCAGGGAGGAGCAGATTTTGAGGGCCCAAATGAGTACAGGTGTCTTCTCAGATACACGAATCAGTGGCACTGGGATGCATTTACCATAGATGGTGAATTTCACAAATGTTAACATCAGAATGCACGCCACTTGCTACTTCCCACCCAGACCTCTTCCTATATGTGAGAACATCCTTCCTTTTTCATGTGATCAGAATGATAGTATCTCCAGACTGTCCTTAAGAAAAAATTAAGGGAATAAAAATAAAAGCTAAATAGCTAACACATATAGGGGTTCCTACTTTGTAGGCACCACTTACACACACACAAACACTCCATAATGTAATCCTCGCACAACCCTAGAACCCTATAAGGTAGTACCTATTATTATCCCCATTCTACAGATGAACAAACTCAGAGAAGTAACATGTTCAGTGTCCCACAGCCAGTAATTGGCATAGCCAGAAGGTATATAGAAAGCTTTTAGGATATCAATATAAAGTTACCAGCTGTGACCCCCAAAATGGCTGGTCTCATATAAAAATAGGCTATACAGCATAGACAATATTCCCTTTGGGAGCCATAAAGAGATAGAAAAGCTGAAACTGAGGTGCAGAGACCTGTGTAACTACAGAGCAAGGGAAACATGAGACCCATATTCAAACAGGACTTTGGGAGAGCCCAGCTGAAACAGCTCCCTGTAAGCTATAGCTTTTGCCATTTGCCAAGTAATTGTGGCTGTCCCCCTCCTGGGCACTTAGTAGTATTGCACCTCCATGCGCCCTTGCAGGTAGGCAGTGTCATGTGACTTGCTTTGGCCAATAAGTGTAAGCGAAAGTGATTTCGTCCGTCTCTTCTGGGCAGAAGCCTTACCAACCCTCCCTGACACACATGGTAATTATGTTGGGATGGATGCCCATCCTCCTGGGTCCCCAAATGACTCAGATAAGTGGTACTCTCCCGACATCTCAGTGACCATGTAGGTGGCCAAGAAATAAACTTCAATGAATTAAGCCACTGAGATTTGAAAGCTGGTTGTTACTATAGCAAAACCCAGGCCATCATGACTGACAGTCTTAAGATACCCTATCACTTACCCACTAATCTTTCATGAGAGAAACAAATGGGTTTAGTACATTGAGATTATTGCCTATTTTTCATCTTCTTATTTATTTATTTATTTATTTTTTAAAATGACTGGTAAGGGGATCCTAACCCTTGACTTGGTGTTGTCAGCACTGCACTCTCCCAAGTGAACTAACCGGCCATCCCTATACAGGGATCCGAACCCATGGCCTTGGTGTTATCAACGCCACACCCTCCCAAGTGAGGCACGGGCCAGCCCCATATTCTTTTTTAAGATAAATTATTTGAATGTGCAAAATTTCACACGGTCCAAAAGTCAAATAATATAAAGCTATACATAAAAGGTCTTACTCCCACTTCTTTAATCATCCCATTCCCATTCGCTATTCCTACACCAATCCACATTTCTGGGTATTCTTCTGGAGTTTCTTTATGTGAATACAAGCAAGCACATCTATAATTCTTATTGTCTCCATAACACAGCATACTATGTACACTGTTTTGCACCTTGCTTTTCTTAAATGTGTCTGAGAAGTGCAGCCTTGTAACACCAAGGTCAAGGGTTCAGATCCCCGTACCAGCCAGCTGCCAAAAAAGGGGGGAAAAAAAGTGTCTGAGAGATCTTTCCAGATAGTTCGTAGAGTTGTTCTCATTCTTTTTTTAGAGCTGCATAGTATTCCATGGACGGATGTACTACAAGTTATATAACCATTACCCATTGGTGGAGTTTTAGTTGTTTCCAATCTGTTGCTTTCATGAGTCACAATGATTAACCTTGAACATGTCATTCCACAGCTGTGCAACTATGTGAGTGCTTTTGACATTGTGATAGATATTGCCAAATTTCCCTCCCTTAAGATGGAACCAGTTTACCATCAAGTATTCTTAAAAGGAGCACACTCAGATCAATGTTCATCATTCTCAGAAGGCAAAGCATACATATAAGAGAAAGCTACAACATTTCTGTGCAAGGTCTCTCTCTGTCCAAAGTCTTCTTGATTCTGGTTGCACTGGAGCCTGCCACAAATGAGGTCATGGAGGTGTGATTGGACCCCATAGCCCACCATCACTGCCTCAGGGCAGGTTATAAAAGGTCTTAACAACTCCCTGAGTAAAGCAGCCACTCTCTCTTGCCCACGAATTGTGCCCTGTGGCTTTCAGGCACACCATTCTTGTCTGACCCTCTCTCAAGACCAAGAGAGCCACCCAAAATGACAGACACTCATCTTTCCAAAGCAATGACTCCTTTGGAAGACTACTGGGAAGTGGAAAGAATGGTATCTGATTGTTGCTCAGCCTATTCTTGGGACAAGAATAAAGAACTCTTTATTATGTTATTAATACATTAATAATACAGAACTACTTCAATAGATCTAATAAGTGAAAAACCTAGGTGAAACTTCTGTGTAAAAGTGATGGCTTGAGCATACCTCTCTAATTTCACTCTTTCCTGAACCTCAGGTACACCTACAGAAAAAAGCTTTTTTTTTTTTTTGACAGGGGCAATAGGAAAGGAGCTAACAGGTATAAAATTTTGGAAGCTGGAAAGCAGATGGATAAGCTGACCCCACCCCCAAAAAAACTATGAATCCTAAGCCAGCAATTGAAGAACACTAAGAATCAATAGCAGTGTCCTCAAAAGGAATTGTCAATACCAGGCGGTGTGGGGAAGTTTAAATAAAGACTAGTTGAGGGCTGTTTAAGTAGCAGCTAGATCTCTAAATCCCATGTTTTCCCTCTCTTCATACCCCTCCCCTCCCCCCAAGACTGGAGATTTATTAGGTAGACAGCATAAAACGGAAAGGGTCCGCTGCCCTTGGAGTCATGAGAAAGGGGAGAATCGGAATCCCAAATGGGGACTGAGTGCATCTTGCTGACTGACTGCCAGCTTTCCAGCCCTCTTCCCCGATGTGGCTCCCAGAAACTGGCAGCCCTGCCTTTACCCCCCAGACAAGAGGTTGGAGGAGTTTTCTAAGGGGGATTTGACCAGTCCCAGGGGAAGAACAAATCATGCTGACACCTGGCACTCCCCAGCATATAAAGCAAGATGCAAAACAGTGTATTATGCCACCTTGCTGGGTGGTGGGGTGGAGAGTGAAAAGAGGAAATAAGGTTAAAAATACAGACATGCAAACTTATCTGTATATGTATAGAGCTGTGCTGTCCAATACAGAAGCCACTAGCCAAATAGGGCTGTTTATTTTTTTTAAAAAAAGATGACTGGTAAGGGGATCTTAACCCTTGACTTTGTGTTGTCAGCACCACACTCTCCTAAGTGAGCAAACCAGCCATCCCTATATAGGGATCAGAACCCTTGGCCTTGGTGTTATCAGCACCACACTCTCCCAAGTGAGCCACGGGCCGGCCCTCAGATAGGGCTGTTTAAATATCAATTAATTAAATTAAAATTTCAGTTCCTCAGTCATACTAGTCATATTTCAAGTATTCAACAGCCACATGAGGCCAGTGGCTACTGTACCAGACAACACAGATAAGGAACATTTCTATCATCGCAGAAAGTTCCACTGGACAGTCTGGACCAAAGAATAGATATATAAGCAACTGGTAGCTCTGGTGAACTCTAAGGAGGAGACCTGGGAGACAAGAGGTGACAGGGGGCTTTTCACTTCATACACTTTCAATTTAGAACCATGTGAAAGTGTGACATATTCAAAAAGTAAATGTTTAAATGTTTTTTAAAAAGGAATAACCTTTCATTGGTCTCTTGGTTTTCTAGAACCTCTTCAGCCAAACTTGGTTTAGCCTAAATTCCATGACAGCCTCCAAAATGAAAGTTAAAAGGACAATTCCTTTCCATGAAAGGCTTTAATTTATGAATGGGCTGCTTCACACAGGAGCAATCCTGTAGAGGATGCTTCTAGGGAAGAACAGCTGAGGCTTACTTATTTCATGGTAAACAGTGAACAACAGTTACTAGCTCAGTCAGTGAAGACCAGTGGAGTAGGGAGTGCATGTGTGTGAACCCCCATTTTACAGAGCTGCAAACTGACTTGGGTGGGGCCCTCAACCTTTCAGAGGCTGGAACTGGTGGTGAGGGGCCCAAGCCTCAATTACAAATTGAGGAATAGCACAGGGGTGAAGACCATGGGCCTATATTCAGACTGTGTTGGTACAAAGCCCAGCTCTGTCATTAAGTCACTGTGTGACCTCAGGCCAGTTACTTGGCCTCTCTGTGCTCGAATTTCTTTGTCTGTAAAATGGGGATGAGAATGGTGGACTCCTTTTTCATAGGGCTCTGGTGAGATTTCAATATATAATATGTAAAGCACTTAGGGTAGTGGCTGGCACATAGTAAGTACTTGATAAAAGTTAGCTAAAATTATTACCAATATTATGTGTGAATTGGGGCTGGTCTTCAGTTGGCTTGAATCAGGGCTGGTTACTGAGCATGAGATGGAGATGGGGAGAGTGCTCCAGACCTGAATCCAGAGAGTGGGTTCACATCTCAGCTATACCCTGAGTTGGGATCTCTTCCATGCATGAGTCAAAGGCACAGACAGATGGAGAAACCAGTTTTCTCCCCTTCTTGTCTTTCTTTCTTCTTTTTTTTAACTTTAAGTTCACTCCAAACCAGAAATTGGATCAAAGAAGCAGAAAAATACCTCATAGAGGAGCAGCATCTTCACTGTTCCTCCAACACACCAAGCTTGCTTCAGCCTCTGGTCCTTTGCACTGGCTGTTCCCTCTGCCTGGAACTCACTTCCCTCTGTCAACAGATTGGGAGTCCCTTCCCTCTATTCCATCTCCTCTGCTTCACCGTCATCTCCTTAAAGAAGCCTTCTGTGACCACTCAAAATACCAACCTTATAACTGTCCCTCTCCAACCACTCACCTAATTCTTCTTTATGATACTCATCACTCCATCACGTTATGGAACACATAGCACCCTCCCTTCTCATTTTCTTTTTGTTGTTGTTTTTTGTTTGTCTTTTTGGTGGCTGCCCGGTGTGGGGATCTGAACCTTTAACCTTTGAGTTATAACACTGTGCTCTAACCAATTGAGCTAACCAGCCAGCCCCTTCTTGTTCTTGATCTTGGTGATAGGTTCAGGGGTGTTTTCACCTTGTGAACATTCATCAAACTATATACTTATTATCTGTGTATTTTCTATGTGTGTAGTTCAATTAAAAAAAATATTTCAATATTATCACTTCAGCTCCTCTTCTTCCAAGCATCCAACCCTACTGGCAATACATCATATTTGGATGTGTTTGTCCTACTAGAAACTGCGAGGTAGTTCTAGCAATTACCTCTCCAAGATAGAGAACAGCCATAACTGGGTATTTAAATTTCAATTAATTAAAATAAGACAAATTCAGTTTTTATCAAGTGCTCAATAGCCACATGTGGCTGGAGACTACCATTCTGGGATTTCCAACCTGGCAGGAAGTTCGATAGACTGCACTAGAATGTGAGTTCTCTGAGGGCAGGGACAATGTGCGTCTTGTTTGCTGCTGCATCCCCAATGCCTCAGCCAGTACTCATTAAATGAATGAATGTATAGATAAGTAAAGAAAAGGAATAAAGGGATGAATGGGCAGCTGAATGAAAGAATGAATGACCTGAGAGTCTTCAGTGTGGCCCTCCCCCATCCCCCTCTGCCTCTCCCGAGACCCCACCTTGGCCTCCGGGTCAGTGCGGAAGAGCCCCTCGAGCACATGCAGGGCATCCAGGACGCCATGGTCACGGCCCTTGCAGTAGGAGAGCAGGCGGTGCACATCGGCTGGGGCCACGAACTGCTTGGAGATCTTGTTGGTGGTGCGCACTGGCAGGCAGGCATTGGCTAACAGGTGGCCTGGGCGGAAGTAGTAGGCAAACTCGAGAGGGCAGGCTGGGTGTGAGTGGGTCAGCTGGCACTCTGTCACCACTAGGCGGTCTCGCAGTGGGCTCAGCTTGACGATGATGAAAGCTGGGCAGCCGGGTTGAGGGGGCCTGTGGGAAGAACGAGCAACGCTGCCATCACATCACTCGGCTTCCCTCTTCTTCCTTTCCTCTTTCTTATTTTTATTTATTTATTTTTTTTTATTAAGAATTGTTTCAAGCATAGAGAAGAGTAGAGGGCCTTAAGAATATGCCAGCTGTGTGACCTTGGGCAAGTCACTTCAAGTCTCTGTGTCTCAGTTTCCCTATACGTTAAAAGGAAAGTAATCATCATCATATCTTCCTCATAGGATTGTTGTGAGGATGACAAGAGTTGATATACATAAAGCACTTTTAAAAAACAACTGGAACATGGTATGTGTTTGCTAAAATTCTGTACCCACCACCCCTGGCTCTATCGAAAGTGAATGTTTTATTATAAATACCTCAAAAAAATTTCAAAAATAAAACGTTTCAGATAGTCCTGTATGTGCTTCTGGGTTAGCAATGACGACATCACAAATTGAAGCCATCTGTGAATCCGACCCTAACAAATACCCCTCCTTCCCCTGTTCTCAGAGGCAGCCACTACCAAAATTGTGCATTTAGCATTCCTGCATGTTTGTAGACACCTATAAACCACAGAATGTACATTCCTATGTTTTAAAACTTTGTATATGCAAAGAGGTTCTCAAACTTATGAGCCATCAAGGAAGTAAATTAAAATCCTAAGGAAATACCACTACACAATAGCGGAATGACCAAATAAATGAGACTGATAACATCAAGCGTTGATAAAGATGTGGAGCAACTGTAACTCTCACACATCACTGAAGGGAGTGTAAAATGGCACAACCATTTTGAAAAACTGTGTGGCAGTGTCTACTAAACCTGATCCTGGGCTGACTGGTTAGCTCAGTTGGTTAGTGTCGTGCTGATAACACAAAGGTCCAGGGTTCGATCCCTATACCAGCCTGCCACCAAAATGAAGAAAGAAAGCTGATCCTATGCCTCTCCTGTGACCCAATGATTCTACTTAAGATAAATGCCTGCATATGGGCACCTAAAGACATGTACTAGGATGATCATAGCAGCACTATACATACTAGCCAAATACTTGAAACCCAAATATCCACATTAGAACAAGAAAACAAGTTGTGAAATATGAGGGTAATTCAAAAAGTTTGTGGAAGAACAAAATTAAGGCAGGTTGATTAGATCAACTGGTTAGACCACAGACTTGTAACACCAAGGTCAAGGGTTCAGATGCCTATACTGGCCAGTAGCCAAAAAACAAGAAAAAGAGAATTAAAAGATAATATGAATCTTCCCATAGACTTTTTTTTAAGTATCTTCATATTCCTAATATAAAATACTAATCAACAATAATAATGAACAAATCACTATCATCTCCAAAAACATGAACAAATCTCACAAACATGCTGTGTGAAAGAAGCCAGACACAAAAGAGAGCCCACGATATGATTTCCATTTACATAAAGTTCAACAACAAAGTTAATCTGTGCTGTTAGGGGAATAGATAGTAGTTACTCTTGAGAGGTTAACCCTATGAGGGGGCATGAAAGGGCTTCTTGCGACTGGATGTGTTCTGTTTCTTATTCTGAGTGCTGGTTACATGTGCATTTCATTTTGGGAAAATTCATCATGTAGCATACATAGGATGTGTGCACTTCTCTGGAAGTACATTACACTTTTGAAATGTTCACACAGAAAACCTTTGTTTTCTAGCACTGTAGTAGGAAAATAATGGCTCCCCAAAATGTGCACATCCTAGTCACTGGAACTGTACATATGTTGCTTTACAGGACAAAAGGGACTCTGCAGGTGTGATTAAGGATCTTCAGACAAGGAGATTCTGGATTATCTGGGTAAGTAAAATGGAGAGAGTGAAGCAAGAGGATCAAAATCAGAGAGAGATTGAAAGATGTTACTCTGCTGGCTTTGAAAATGGAGAAAGAGGCCTTGAGCCAAACTGGAACATGGGTGG
Organism: Cynocephalus volans; assembly: GCF_027409185.1. NCBI lineage: Eukaryota > Metazoa > Chordata > Mammalia > Dermoptera > Cynocephalidae > Cynocephalus > Cynocephalus volans. The sequence goes on from NC_084469.1 coordinate 50,229,026, forward strand.
TCTCTAGAAGCTAGAAAAGGTAAGAAAGCAGAGGGTCTCCCTAGAGCCTCCAGAAGAAATGCAGCCATGCCAAGAACTTGACAATAGCCCATTAAGACCCATATTGGATTTGTGATCTCCAGAACTGTACGAAAGTTGATAAAAATCACTTTTTGTCAGACCTCAAAAAAATAGGGCTGGGAAAGACACAAAAGAAGGGACTCATACTTGCTTTTCCAAGATAAGAACTGTCTCCAAGGACTTTCTAAAAATATCACAAGAAATACCTTCACATCCTTTACCCATTTCCTCCTTGCACAGCTTGCACATTTTATATTTATGCATATATTTTTATGACAAGGTTTATCACTAGCCATTCTCTAGAACTGCAGTAACTCAGATAAAATGCTCTGAAAGAACACTTGCCCAGTAACAGCATCTCCACCAATGAACTGATGACAAATCTGGCTTTGAGCCTCTGAAACCAATGAACTCTGTTTCCAAGCAGCCTATGTGAACCTCTCCCTTTTGCCAATAAAAGCTTTCTCTTACCCTTCCCTCACCAGACGCACCCCATGACTTGCCACAGCTGCATGTTCTGAGTTATAATCCTCTTTTTTTATTCCTGAATAAATTCAACATAGTTGGAGACATTTTTCTCTAATTTTTTTTTGACAACTGTGAGATAATAAACTTGTGTTGCTTTAAGATACTATGTTTGTGGTAATTTGTTACAATGGTAATAGGAGACTAATACAAGCATCACACTCTACATATCCTTTCACAGCTTGCTTTTTCACTCATCAGAATTTCAAGACTTTCAGTTTCATTCCTTTTACTTGCTGCCTAATGTTCCATCCCACAACTCTGCCAACTATTATGACATTTCCAGTTCTCCCTTCTTATAAACAATGCTTTAATGAATATTTTCTTATACATCTCTTCATGTGTGTGAACAAGAGTTTATGTAGGAGAGTGGTTCTCAAACTGCAGCCATAGTACATTACATGAAATCAATTTAGACAGTTACAACCAGCATTGTAAAAAATGAAACAGGGTAGGAAAAAAACCAGACTGTATTTCTCTGATAGTAATATTTAAATTGGCATCTGCTTTCTGAAAGCAGGGTTTCTCTATGGGACAGTGATAGCATTTTTTGGTATGGGGTTTTATGTTTACAGAGCAGGGGTCATCAAACTTTTATTGTAGTCAGATAGTAATATGTTGCTGCTATATTACAAACACAGCCATAGATAATATGTAAATAAATGGGTGTGGCTGCATTCTAATAAAACTTTATTTATAAAAATGGGCTGCAGTTTGGATTTGGCCCAAACGCTTCCTAGTTTACTGACCCTGGAACACAAACTGCCCAGGGCCTGGCATGGAGTTAAGAAGCCGTGGCTCCCAGGTAGTAAACATCCATAGCATACCCCCAAAAATGCTCTCACATTTTTTCCAAATGGCTTCTGAGAAGGGTGATTCTCCTCAGAGTCCACCCTGACAACCACGAGTATAAATACTTAACAATTTTCTTTGTTAAACCAGAAAGGAATCCTTGACACACCCCTTTTCTCCTACATGCATGAAATAAAGAAAAATGCAGGAGTCCACTAGATTTTAAAAATCTAAATAAAGAGTTTGAAAATTTTTGCCTTATTTAAAGCAACAAAAATAATGCAAATTTAGTAAACTCAAAAGCATATAAATCATTATAAATAAAATAGAAACATATAGCCACCACGGTGATATCAGGTGGAAGCAAAAGAAATTGCCAACGTGCAGCCACTTTTGACCTACCAAAGTGGCAAGTTCACGGGATTCCACCCAGTACATTTTCCTAGAATCATTCACAGGCTTTTGTGAAACTCTCTGGTTTGGCCTTTTTCACCCTAGGTATTTCAGCCCTTAGAACTGGCCCCCACTCAGGAGACGCCACATCTTCTGTGAAGCCATCTATCTTGCCAGAGAACAAAACAGCACATCCCCTCTGTGGGGTCCCAGTATCTCACATAACCATCTACTAATGCCTCAATACACCATTTTCGCAATTTCTCTCCACCTCTCTGGACCTCTAAATGTAAACTCCACATGGATAGGAATTGTCTGTTTTATCTCTCTATCCAGCACGTAGAACAGTACCTGGCCCCTGGAGGTGCTCAGTAAATATGTGGTGAGTGAACGACTGAAAGCCACTATGTAACGTAGGCACCCTGGCACCTCTCTTCTGGGACATGGCCCCCCATTCCATCACAACCACCCATCACCAAGTCCTACCCATCATGCCTTCTAAATCTCTCCAAACCACCCACTTTCTTCCATTTCCACTGCCACCTACCTACCATAAGTTCTTTCCTCCTTCATGACACATTATTCTTCCTTCTTTTTACCTAGTCAACTCCTACTCATCCTTCTGGCTGCAGAGCCAGCATCACCTCCTCCAGGAAGCCTTCCCTCACCATCCTGTAGCTAAGACAGATTCCATCACACTTTTGGGGTGAAGATATGATTGACGCCCATCTGTAATGTATGCTCCCCACTGAAACCCCAGCATCTAAGACACATACACCTTGCACATAGTAGGTGCTCAAAACAAACCTCTTGATGAATGGACAAACAGGATGGTGCCTAGAACTAAGAAATTTTTAGGGTGCCAGCATATTCAACTCTCATACTGATAATCCATGGTTGAAATAAAGATGCAGGGTGGACAGGGAGAGAAAGAAAGAGAGGGAGTGATAGGGCACTAATTAAAGGAATGGGCTTTGCAGTCAGACTTTGTGGGGGTCCAAATCCTGGTTTTCCCTCCTAGTAGCTATGTTATAATGGGAAAGTCCTTTAACCATTCTGTGCCTCAATTTTCTCATCTGGAAATTGGGGCTAATAATAATACTGGCCTCACAGGCTTGTCGAGAGGACTAAATAAGAGAATTAAATTATGTAAACTAGTTGGAAAAGGGGATGGTTCCTAGCAAACATTTAAGAAATGGTAGCTGCTATTTTCAAAACATTTTTTCTTCTTCTATAAATACCATTGATTTGATTTATTTTGCACTCCACTCACCCATTCTTGATCTTCCAGGTTTTTAAGATCTTTGTGTTTTCAGAGCTGGTGTGTATTGGGAAAGGTTAAGCAATTCTGTCCTAGAGAGGGAAGTGCTGAGAGAAAGGGAGGGAGAGAGAAACTGCAGCTGGAGAGCTGAAGGTGCAGGGATGGTGACTTGGAGGAGGTCCCTGTGCAATCACTAGAAAGGGAGAAGGAGTTGCCAGGAAGAAAGGCCTTATCCATGTTCCCTGGATCTACAGCCCCAGCCTTGTCCCTGGTTTCCCTTCTCTTTCTTCCAGACATGGACCCAGAGGGATCTTCCTATACCTAGAGCTAACCCAGCTCACAGCCCTCTGGGGCTCCCCAGCAACCCCAGGATAAAGTCCCAGCCTCTGGATTCAGTCCTCCCAGATCCAAGCCTTGACACTATTCCTGCCTCATCTCCTGCCTTTTCCCACACAGTGAGTTCTCCAGCCTCAGACCTAAGCTATCCCTGGGCTGTGACATGAAGAGGCCCTGCTTTGAGCAGCTGGAGAGGGAGTGTGGGAGAGCTCAGAAATGTGGGTCCAAGTCATTGTCCCCGAATCACCTCATCCCACCCTCGCTCCTACACTCCTCATCCAGGGACCATCCCTTTGTCCACTCAGTCACCAGGCCTGAACCCAGAGCACCATCCTTACCCCCTCTGCAGCCCTGTCCCTCCTGCCTCTGACTCTCTCTGATAGTTGTAGAGCACTTGGTACCTGCACATAGTGAGTGCCTCATGTCTGTTAAGTCAAATACTGTACATATGTAAATATACAAACAAATAAAAATCCTTCAGGGTTCTGCTCACTAGTCATCTCTTTACGAAGCCTTCCAGAACCACCCTATAAGCTCTCAGGTTGGGCTGACCACTCCCTTTTTATCCTTCACCCATTTGCCCCCACAGTCTTGCTCTCACTGCTGTGGGCCACTATTTGCAATTTTGGGGGAGGGGATGTCTTTGTCTCCTCCATTGGGTTCTAAACAGTTCAAAGGTCAAGACCAGCTCTAGGTTCCAAATGCCCACAAAGAGCATGCACATAGTATGCTCAATAAGTATTTATTAAATTGAGTTAGGTTCAAAGAGAGATTTCAGATTAGGCCTTAGCTTCTTGCAAGCTCTAATGTTCTAGGTTGCTATGTGATGATGTGACACTGTTCTACTTTCAGATCTCCAAGTCTCTGTTTCTAGAATAAGTAATGGGTGAACCAGGGAGAATAGCAATCTCACAATAAATGTTTAAATAACTACGGGTGAGAGTAACTGTTAGAGTGTGCTTACTCTGTGTTGGATGCTCTTCAGAATAATTTACATGTATTAGCTCATTTAATACTCACAAAGCCTGTCACATAGATACTATTACATCCCCCATTTTCCAAGTGAGGAAACCAAGGCCCAAAAAGGTGAAGTCATTTGCTCAACGGCACTGGCTAATCATCAGCAGAGCCCCATAGCCTTCTATAAGAGCTATAACTTAACCAGCTGCCCCATGTTCCAGGCACCAGGGCAAGTGCCCTTCTTGTGTGTGATCTCATGGTATCCTCACAATGGCCCCATGAAGCAGATACTGTAACAATCGCACTTCAGAGATGAGAAAACTGAGGCTTGGTGATATGAAGTCCATTGCCCAAAGACACCCATCCAAGAAGCAGTGGAGCCCATTCCAGGCAGCCTGAAGGCAGAGCCTGTGTTCTTAAGCACTCTGCTCTTGTCTATGGCTCCCCAACCAAGGGTCTCAAACTCACACACCTACAGGGACCAGGAAGGCAAACAAGAAGTGACAGTGCTAAGTATGAGGCAGCAGAAAGCACTGGGGTCTAGGGCAAGCCTGAGCCCTAAAGCCCCACCTAATGGAGATTGGCTGTATGACACAAGGAAACATGGTCTTGCCTCCCCCCTCTGTTTCAAGGGAAGCTAGAAACCCAACATTGTATGAGAAACAATCCTGGTTTAAAATTGGGGTCAATTAAAATACCCCTGGCCACCTGGGTGTGATTCCTGGCTCTCTTGGGTTTCTCACCTGCCCCTCCTTGTAGCATTACACAGTTGTAAGGAACTACTTGTCAGCCTTCCGGTCAGCCTCAAAGTTCCTCAAGGACAGGGATTTTTGTCTCTTGCTCGACACTCCCCCCACCACCCCAAATAAAATATCCCCAGCCTCCAACGTGGGACCTGGCCCTGTATTTACTGAATAGATGAATGAATCTTTTTCTTTATCCTGTGGCTTTCCCTGCAGTCCAGTCTTCCAGTCTTTGTTTTCTTTGTATGTGTGCAAAACCTGGTTCTCTCCTTTTCCTGGCTCTCTCTGGTGTCTCTTGCTCCCATGTCTGTGGAATTTTCTGTGACTTTTTTTTTCTGTCTCTTGATTGTATGCATGTCTATATTACTTTCTGCCTCTCTAAGGATTTTTATTAAAGTCTGTAAGTCGGGCCCACACTGTCTCTCACTCTGTGAGTGCCTTTGTCCTTCCAGCTCTGTCTCTGTCTCCCTCTCTCGGTAAGTGTAGCTCCTTGACACCCCTCCTCTCTGCAAGGTGTATTTAGTTGTCTCAGTCGGCCTCTGTCCCTCCACGTCTCTGGGTACCAGGCTCTCTGCCTGTTCCCCCACGGCCACCCCCAGCAGGGCTGGGCTCAGGCTCACTCACCCCACGGCGGGCCGGCTGGGCGCACGCACGTCCTTGCACACGAGCCGCACATAGCTGTACTTGAGCACATCAATGAGCGTGTAGAGCGGGGGCGCGCTGGCCCAGCGGCAGCGGGCCAGATGCATGGAGCTCTTGACGAAGAAAAGTGCTAGCCGCTGCTGGCACCACGCATCGAAAAAGCGGCTGAACTCGGCCCATGAGAAGAATGCCCGCTCCCGCAGCTCCTGTTCTTCCTGCCCCGCCGCCGTGCCGGATAGGGGCTCCGGCCGCTCCATCCTGGGGCGCCTAAGTAGAAGGGGGGAAAACTGCTGGATATCAAACCCATCCCTGTACGGGGTATCGTATTTTCTTCACTCTCAGCCTGCCGCGTCGGGTACTGGTGCCCTCGTCCGGGTGAGGCCATAGGCCGGATGTGCCCGTTTCCATCAGATATGAATCCCCACCCTATCTCTGGCCTCCCCCTACCGCCTTACCCCAGGTTCAGTGGGAGCCTGTCATTAGGATCCTTAATTCCAACTCTGGTCTCCTCTTTTCTAGATGTGACCCCTATGTACAGTTGGGGTCCCCTCTCCCAAAATAAGACCCTTAAGCTCAAATGTATTCCCAAATTCTAACGAAGACTTTTTCCCCTTCCAGATGTGTCTCTCACCCCTAACAGTAACCTCTAGTGCCCCCATTCATCTGGAAGTCCCCCTTCCATGTGCTTACACTTGGTTGTAACCCACACCCAGCTGTGCCCCCTCTAAAGATGTTCCATCTCCAGATGTGCTCCCCACATCCAGGCATGGACCCCTCATCCAGTCATATTCTTCGTGCTCCTGTGGCTCCCTCCTCCCCAGATGTGTCACCCATATGCAGTTGTTGCCCGTCCTCCAGATGTGACCCCTATGGATCGCCACATCCAGCTATGGCTCCTGCTTCCCAGATATGCTCCCATTTCCAGACGTGCTCCCCTCATTCACTTATGGACCTTTCGCCTACAGGTGTGTCCCACTTGTGGCCAATTCTCCTCAGAAGTGTCACCAATATTTTTCCGTTGTCCCGCTTCTCCTCAGATTCGTCCCCCAGTCCAGCTGCGGCCCCCTCCCTCCAGCTACAGCCACCATCCTCCCCAATGTGTGTCTTCGTTTTAGACACGACCCCTCGTCCTCAGATTGGCTTCTTCACCCCCAGATGCTCCCCCCAAGTCCAGCTGCGCCTCCCCCTCGAGCAGCCAGCTCCTTCTAGCAGGCCCCGCCTACCCAAGCCCTCCCAGAACCGTTCCATGCGGCCCCTCCCAGCCTCGCCGTCCCACCTAGCTATGCCTCTCCCCTCCCCCAGATATGCACCCTTCCCGCCCCTCCCCACTCACCTACCCGCCCCGGAGCGGCGTCCACATCCCACAATGCCCCGCGCCGAGGCCCGGCCCGGCCCTTGCTCCCGGGATGCCCCGCGCGGCCTCCCGCCTCTCTTCCCGCCATGCTTTGCACGGCGGCTTCCACCGAATCTTCTCCTTTCTCTGCCACTCTGCAGCCACGCCCGCTCACCCAGGGAGAGAGAAAGTACGGGGTCGTTTCCCAGCGTGCTGTGCGGGAGAGCTCACCCTACTTCACCCCTTACCAGGCCGCCTCCGGTTCGGAACACTACAATTCCCAGCGTCCCGCGTGCGGCGACGGCGGCGCGAACGGCGCCGGGGCCTCGCCCCCTCAGCTCGGCCCCGCCTCGTCCGCCGAAGTCTGCGCGCGAATTCCGTGGCGCGAATTTGGGACTGCAGCGGCTCTCCAAGCGGGTTCGAGTGTGTCGCTGTGGACAGCGGTGCGCGGGGCTGGCGCGAGGCAAGAGGGGCCGCTGGCGTGGTGCTGGAGGGCAGGGGCGGCGGGCGTACCGAAAGCTCGGGGCCCACAACTTCGCGAAGTGGGGGTGCCTGCAGAGGAGCGGGCGTGGGGACGCTGAGGCGGCGCGAATGCGGTGGACGCGGGAGGCGAAGCAGCGGGTTGCGGGCAGTCGGAGGGAGAGGAGCCAGGTAGAGGGTAGACGAGAATCAGAGCCAGTTAAACTCGACGGAGTCTGAGAGGCCTGGAGGGGCGGGGATACCTGGAAGGAGGAGGGGTCGTGGAAGGGTGTTGGTGGGTGGGGTCAGGTGGGAATTGGAAGAGCGAGGGAAAGCGGGGCCGCCTGTAAGGAGTGGGGCTGGAGAAGGTTAATAGAGGGCGGTGTCACCTGTAAGGGGTGGGTCCAGCTGAAAGGAGGTGGGATCAGGGAGAGGTCAAGGGTCGAGAACCTTCTGGAATGGAAGAAGTCTGGCCGTGTGTATGCCTGCTAAGGGGCGTGCTAAGACAACAGGAATGGTACCGAAGTGGGGCCATGGAGGAGGTTTGATTAGGTGAGACCGAGAAGAGTTTAAGGAATGGTCAGGGCTTATTATTGCCCAGCGGATGGGAGAAGGGAAGCAGAGGAGCTTAGGAAGGGAGGATTTCCTTGGGCGAGGGGGTAGCTTGAAGGGTCAAAGAGGAGAACACCAGGCATCTGAAAGCCAAGGGTGATCCGTGAGAGGAAAGAGCAAAAAATGGGATTAAGGACATCGCTCCTAACGGGGAGGGGGGCCCTCCATTCCCATTTCAGCACGTTTGAATCTCCAACTTTTGCTTCTTAGGTGGCCTAAGGAGGAAGCATGAGAGAAAGATCTGGAAGCCGAGTCTAAGACCTCTTTAATTTTATTTTGTCTTAGGCTCCCCTGTGAGCTCACTGGGCCTGCAGATTTCCCCCTCCATTCTGGTTCAGTAGTTCTGGAAATGGGGTGGATATGTTTAAACATGAATCTCAGGTGGTTCTCAGAACTGGGCTCCTCTGTTTCTAGTATCCATCACTAACTGGTTGTGTGGCCATGGGCAAGGTACTTTCCCTTTCCTGTCTCACTTTCCTCTGTTGTCTTTTGAAGGATGCTGAGCTGTTTTATATCTCAGAAGATGAGGAAGAGTAGCATATTTAGGAGAAAGGTGTAAATTACTTGACAGAAGCGGAATGTGACTAGGGGAGCAGACAGGTCAGGAAATGTGAGCTTTTATTAACTAGAAAAAATTCAAACTTATGTCTTCTGTCACTCACAGACTGTTCACCAGAGACCCTTTTATATCATTCTTTGTCACTACAGCCTCCAGGTTTTGAAAGATTCTGCTTATCAGCACCGAATTTGAACTTTCTGAGAAACTGCCAAACTTTTCCAAAAGTGGCAGTTCCATTTTGCGTTTCCACCAGCAATGTATGATAGTTGTTATTTCTCCACATCCTCAATAGCAGTTGGTATTGTCACTTTTTTTCAAATAGTTAAATAATAGATATGTAGCAAACTCCAAGGCTTTCAACCTGATATATTGGATAAAAAGAGCTATCACTGCTGAGAGAGGAGGAATAGGAATGGGTGTGAGTGTGTGTGTAAACCAAGAGTTTGTTTGGTTTTGGTTCCATTGAGTTTGAGATGTTAGTGTAGGAAACTGAAAGCATGAGTCATTGAGTACAGAGGGGGAGATTACAGCTAGACTTACACATTTGGGGGTCATCATTATAGAGTGTAAGCCATAAAACTGGATGAAATCTCTAAGAGAGTGTTGTAAATAGGGTAGAGAGGAGATCTGAGGATTGGGCTTTAGGGTACTGCTGCAACAGTTAGAAAGTGAGTTGCTGTATTAGTTTCCTGTTGCTGCTATAACAAATTATCACAAACTGAGTGGCTTAAAGCAACACAGATTTATTCTGTTAGAGTTCTAGAGTCAGAATTCTGAAATGGGTCTGACTGGGCTAATATCTAATGTCGTCATGGTCACATGTCTTCTGGAAGCTCTGGGGGAGAATCATTTCTTTGCCTTTTCCAGCTTCTAGAGGCTATCTTCATTTAGTTGGCTTGTGGCCCCTTCCTCCATCCTCAAAACCAGCACTATCATATCTTTAAATCTCTCTGACCCTGGTGTACTTCTTCCACTCATAAAGATTACTTATCATCACTTGTAAGTGATTGCGTTGGGCCCACCCAAATAATCCAAAATAATCTCCCCATCTCAAAATCACATCTGCAAAGTCCCTTTTGCCATGTAAAGTAGCATATTCACAGGTTCCAGTATTAAGATGTGGATATCCTCAGGGGAGGGGGTTATTATTCAGGTCACCACAGGTGCTAAGGAAGAACCATTAAAGGAATCCAGGAAAGAGTGGACAATGAAGTGGGACAAAAGTTGTGTGAGTATGGTGTGAAGAAAGAATTTCAAGGGAGCAAGGGATCAGATGTTTCAAATGCTGCTCATGGGCCAAGTAAGGTGGGGAACGACAAATGACTTTTGGATTTAGCAACCCAGATATCCTCGGTCATCAACAGAGAATTTGAGCGTTCAATAGGGTGTGGTAGGAGAGAAACCTGAGAGGATGCCCTTAGACAGTTCTTTGTATGACTTATGAAAAGGAGGCAGAGAAATTGGTGATAGGGGCAGGAGCACGTTGGGTCAAGGGAGGGCTTTTGTTTAAGAAGAGAGAAATTATAGCAGATTTGTAAGCTGATGGGAATGATCAAGTAGAGAGCAAAAATTGGTGATGCAGGAGATACAGGAGAGGCTTGACGGAGCATCGTATCTATGGAGGTAAGGTGGTGAGATCTGGCATTCAGGGGAAGCAAGCTGGCTTTAGATGGGAGCACAAAGGATTGATCCACAGTAACCAGCTGTGGTGGGAAGTCAGAGCATATGGGCACCCTTGAAGTTGTGCAGGTAGATGTGGTGGGAGCTTGTAGTCTTTCTCCTGATTGCTTCCATTTTCCCAGCTGAGAGTGATGGTGAAGGAGGTGTTGTGGTTTGAGAAGTGAACCACATGGGAAATAGGAGCAGGAGAGTTGAATAGACTAGGGAAATGTAGCAGTTTGCTGGCAGCCCCAAGAGCTCCCAAGGGACCTTCAGCAGCTCTCCAGGTGCAGGCACAGAATAGGTGGAGAGAGAGTTGGGCTTGGTCAGCATTGGGGTTTTGCTTAGTGAATGACAGCTCGAGGGAGGCAGGGCACAAGAGCACCAGGAATCAAAGCTGAATAAAGGAAGGGAGGGAGGATGCAATGGGGCAGGGACAGTATAGAGAGAGAGAGAGAGAACTAACCAACAGGATTGTAGGTCCAGAAAGTACTGAGGAACTTTTGGAGTTGAGTCCCTCAAGGAAGTCATCCGGAAAGATGGGGGTGGTAGTTGGAGGATGGGCTATTTGAAATTGAGATATAAATGTGGGGAACCATTAGCGTATAAACGGTATTTAACACCGTGGCACTGAACCGTGAGCTGTGAATCGAGAGATTGAGTGTTAGTGGAGTTTGTTAGTGGGTTTATTTGTTCATTCCTTCTTTTATTATTACCCTCTCCCTATGTCTGTCCTTTGTTGGAGCCATCAATCCTATTTCATTCTTATTTAATTTGCAGGTCTGCTAGAGTGGGATCCATGAGCTTTTCCAAGAGCAGGGACCAAGGTTCTTTTTCTTTTTGTCCCCCGAGGCCCAGCTGGACACCAGAAGAGTCTTGGGAGATGAGATGTGCATTCAGTGAACTCTGTGCGAAGCTTTGTTCTATGTGTAGAGGTGAATCAGCCACAGCTTTCCATGGACTCCCTGGCTGGTTGGAAAGAAAAGATACAGACTTAAAAATAATTCATGTACAGGATAGATTAGAACTTTCTAAAGTGAAAGATTCTCAGAGTGTTTTGGGGGGGTTCTTTTGGTCAGTTGGCCAATACAGGTCTCAAACCCTGGAACTTGATGTTATCAGCACCACGCTCTAACCAACTGAGCTAACCATCCAGCCCCAGTTTTTTGAGGAAGCGAGGGACTAGACCAGTCACCAAATTACTTACTGGTTTTCCTGGATTCTGAGCATTGAGCTATATACTCAATTATATTCTTATTCATAATTTTAGATAACTCTTTCTTTCTTGACTCATAAAACTTTTCAGACATACAAAAAAAAAAAGTAAGAAAAGAAAAAAAATTTTTTCAGACATACAGAGGAGAGCAATCAGGATAATGATAGTATACTATTGCCTTGATTTACAACTTAACATTTTACAGTTTGCATCACCTTTTTTTCTGAAAAAATATTTTTAATTTTTATTATGGAACATTTCAAACATATACAGAAGTAGAGTAGTCTAATGAAACCCCCCCTGTGTACTATTACCTAGCCCCAATGATTATCAAAATGTGTCCATTCTGATTTCTCCTAATCTATACTCCTTCCTTCCTCCTCTAAAAAAACCCTGAATTATTTTAAAGCAAATTTCAGGCATTTGCTGAAAGAAGTAATTTACACGTTATGACATTTTTTTGCTATTTTTTTCAACATGCTTCTTTAAGCAATACAGATATTTTCTTATACGAGGGGTCTTCAAAAAGTTCATGGGAGGATTTGTATTATCTTTTAAGTCAAAATTTCTGTGAACTTTATGAAGTACCCTCATACAGCCACAATATACCTTTCACACCTAACAAAATTAAAGAGTTACTTAAGGTAATTTGAGGTGATATGGATATTACATTAAATAATACTGTTATAATAAGAAAGTTAATCCATTTTTTTTTTAGCTTGTTGCTAGGGTATCTTCCACACCTCTCTAGTCCTTAACTAATTACCACTTTGAACAAACAGAGAGTAGCAGGCCTGAGCTCAGAGCCTTCAGCAGCCAATGCTAACTAAAATTTAGTAATTGGGTTTTGTTCTTTGTGTTTATTTTTACTGCTGTATTCTATTTGTGACAAGTGATGCTGTTCTCTCTGTAAGAGGTACAGAAATTTCTTTAAGTTTAGTGGAAGTCCCTGGAATCTATAGCTAGATTCCCTTGATTGAAGGTGATTGAGGGTGCTCTACCTCTTAATGAGCTCTGTGTCTTGAGGCAAGTGATTTAACCTTTCTGTGCCTCATTTTCCTCTCAGTGAAATGGGAATAAAAATTGAAAATACCACATCAGATTGTTGGGAAGCATGAGGTAACGTTAACATTGATGATTTTATCTCAGCCCCAAGATCTAGGGACCACCTCCATCTTTCTCTATCACAATATAAGGGACCCCTAGGATAGTTAGTGGTTAAGGACATGAACTCTGGAGCCAGAAACCTGGCTTCAGGCCCTGGCTCTGCAACCCTTTAAAATGCGTGACCCTGACCAAACTACTCAACCTCTCTGTGCCTGTGTTTCGTTATTTGTAAAATAGATACAATAGTGAATTTTAATAGGATTTAAGTGAATTAGTTTATATAAAGCCCTTGGAATAGTAGCACCTAGTAAACACCTCAGTTAATAAAAAGTTGAGTCTTTTGTAGAAAAAAACATTAAGTGCAAAAAAATTCAGGTCATACACAGTTATGGCAGAAATTGCACAGGTGGTATGAAGAATGCCTGAAGTCTGGGAAATAATTTTTGGAGGAGATGGAGGTGAATCAGGCACAGCCCATCTCTCCAGAGCTCCAAATATGATTGGAATGATAAACTGAATATAATCACAAGAACACAGGATGCGTATAATATGTGTGACAGGAGAAGTACCCATTAACCACCATGAGAGGTCAGAAAAGAGTCATCTTTTAAAGCAGGTGCCTCAGGGAGGCTTCCAGAATTGGCCATGGTGATGTTCCAGTCCAGCACTCAGAGATGGGCAGAAGGGTGGGGTGTGGGGAAGTCATTCCCCACAGGGAAGAGCCTGGAGTAAGTGGGGTGGGACATGGGAAGTAGGGGACTGAGAAAAGTAGAAAAGTTACTTAGGGCTACTATTTACTATAGTTACTTTTTTTTTTTTTTTTAAAGATGACCCATAAGGGGATCTTAACCTTGACTTGGTGTTGTCAGCACCACACTCTCCCAAGTGAGCCATGGGCTGGCCCAAGTTACTATTTTTTAAAAAATTGAACAGGTAATAGATTTACGTGGTTCAGATATAAAGCCAGGCTAGAAGTACACAGAGTAAAAAGTCTGGTTCACACCCTTATTCCCAGTTACCTTGCCTGCCCCCACCCACATTGTTGGCTTCTTGATTATCTTCCCAGGGTTTCTGTTTGCAAATACAAGCAATACTAATGAATATGAGGGGTCTTAATAAAGTTCATGGAAAGATTCGTAGTATCTTTTTTTTTTTTTAAAGATGACCGATAAGGGGATCTTAATCCTTGACTTGGTGTTGTCCGCACCACGCTCACCCAGGGAGCTAACCAGCCATCCCTATATAGGGATCTGAACCCATGGCCCTGGTGTTATCAGCACCACTCTCTCCCGAGTGAGCCACGGGCTGGCCCCTGAAAGATTCGTAATATCTTTTAATTCTATTTTTCCATAAACTTTTGAAGTACACTTATTTTATGTCTTATGTTCTTATTTTCCCCCATCTTACAAAATTGGTAGCAAATTATACATACTGTTCTGCCTCCCTTGTTTATTATTTAATATTTCACTTATATATTTAAGGCTTCTTTCCATATTAGTACATAGAGAGCTTCTTTATTCTGTTTTGTTGTTTTTACTTTTTATTTTGAAATAATTACAGATTAAAGGATGTTGTAAAAAATAGTACATAGGCCTGCCCATGGCTCACTCGGGGGAGTGTGGTGCTGATAACACCAAGGCCACGGGTTCAGATCCCTATATAGGGATGGCCGGTTAGCTCTCTTGGGAGAGCGTGGTGCTGACAACACCAGATCAAGGGTTAAGATCCCCTAACCGGTCATCTTTTAAAAAATAAAAATTAAAAAAATCCAGCTTCCCCCCAATGGTGGCATCTTATATAACTGTAGTCCAATATCAAAACCAGAAAATTGGCATTGGTACTGTACAGTGAACTAGACTACAGACCTTGTTCGGTTTTCACCAGTTTTTAAACATGCTCGGGGGTGTGTGTGGGAGGGGGGTGTTTCTTACACACATTCATGTGTATATCTATGCAATTTGATCCCTTGTATAGATTTATGCAACCACCATCACAATTGGGACAGAATAGTTCCCTCTCCACAAAGGAACTCCTTGTGTTTCCCCTTTATAGTCACCCTTCCCCTAATTCCTGGCAACCACTAATCTGTTCTTTCTCTCTAGTTTTGTCATTTGGAGAAGATTGTGTAAACAGATCATTCAGTATGTAACCCTTTGAGATTGGCTTTTTTCATTCGGCATACTGTCCTTGAGATCCATCCAAGTTGTTGCATGTATCAGTACTTCATTTCTTTTTATCACTGAGTAGTATTCCATCCTTATTTGATATTTCTCACTTATTTAGGTAAAAGCTTTATTGAGATATAATTTGTACTGTATAATTTGTACATTTAAATTGTAAAATTCAGTGGTTTTTAGTATATTCACTGAGTTGTACAGTCATTACCACAATCAATTTTAGAACACTTTTCTCACCCCAAAAAGAAACCACATACCCTTTAGCCATCATTCATTCAATTTTAATGCACAGTATTCCGCTGTATGGTTGTATAAATATTTAGGGAACCAGTTCCCTATAGATGGACATTCCACCAGTTTCCAGTCTTTTGTTATTACAAATAGTGCTGCAGCAAGTGATTTGTGCTCCTATCACTTGGTCCACTTGTGAGTGTCTAGCTAAATTCATCGAAGTGGAGTTGCCTTTCTGATAGAGGTGCCAGGTGGCCTTTCAGAGGTATTAATTGGCTTGCCTCCCACCCCCAGCAGTAAGGAGAGTTAAGAGACCCACCTTGAAAAGGCTTGCATTCCATGGTAAAGAGAAAGAAAGAAGCAGGACTTTGGAGCCAGCCACACCGGGATTTGAAGGTTTGCTTGAGCTTCAGCTGTATCCATCTGTCCTCAATACCTTCATCTGTAAAGTAGAGATGATCACACCTCTCTTGAAGGGCTGGCTTGAAGGCTAATTAAGGATCCTTGAGAATGTGATTTGTTTGTCAAGCTTAGAGTTAGTCTCCCTGCTTCACTTGCAGTAAGCTGTGGAATGGGCACATATGGAGTGGAAGGTACTTGACTTGCAGCAAGTCCCATTAATTTCTTTGTGCCTCAGTTTCCTTATCTGTAACAGGGTTGTTACAGAGATTTGATAAAACTGAGAATGTAAAATGCCTAGCAAGTAAGCACTCAGATAGTAGTGATCATGATCGTCCGTATTCCCTTCTCTCCTTTGCCCTCAGGATTTTGGTCCCTAAGTCCCAACCGGCTTTCTTTGTGAACTGCTCTGGTTTAAGCTTGGCTTACTTCCTGCTCCCCAAATGGCCCTGAGGAACCCTGTTAGGAAATTATTGAGTTTTCTGACTCCAAGATTGAGTCTGCTGCCAGCACTGTGTTGGCCAAGGCTGTGGGAAAGGAATGCACACTGAGGCCACGTGGTGCGGGCAAAGAGGATCCAGGGATCAAAGAAGATTCCAGCAGTCCACCCAGAGGTCCTGCTAGTACTTCCTTGTTATATTTCCAGTACTTATAATAGAAAGAAAGGCTCGGTTCCAGTTAGAAGTTTGCAAAAATAAACTTACCTCCTTTTTTCCCATCAAATTTCTTAGATGTCTTGAATTCTATTCTTGGACTTCTGGGGAGTAGTGCGAATGTTCGGTGGACCCCAGGGTTGCTCTAAACTGTAGAAACCCTAGTGACTACTATTGGTTTCATTAAGTAATGGATTAATTTTTTTTAATATTAAATTTTAAAAATTATATTTTAATATGTAATTATTCAGATAGTTCTGCATACAAAAGGGTACACGGTAAAAGTCTCTTGTGTCTGTACCTCCCAAGTTGACAGCATCACCAGTTTTTTTGTCTCCCAACAAAGATGTTCTCTGTATAAACAAGCAGACGTTTATATTCTTTTTCACACAGTGCAGTAGCTCGCTCTACATGATGTTCTGCCCTTTATTTCAGTTAACATACCTTGGAAATTGCTCAACAGCTAACTTATGTAGACCCCCAGGTATAATATGAACTGCCATGTTGCACAGTCATTTTAGGACATTATGTAAACACCTAAAAACAATTTTCTACTAACCTTAAAACTTAACTCAAAAAAAAAAATTCAGCTTAAGGTCTTAAGTGTGTTCTTCATATTAGATGAAAAGCAGGCTCTGTATGTTAAAGGAGGCATCTTAGCTTTTTCTCTGATTTGGAACTTTTATTCTTTACTAATAAATCTCACTAGCAAATCATTTTGATTCATTAAAACAGGAGTTTCTTCTTGAAGGAAAAACTCATGTTTCTGATTTTTTTTCCGTTTCTTTTTTTTTTTTTCCAAAAGAAGGGATTTTATGTGCTTTGATTTCTGGACAACCAGTATCCTCAACAAGTTTTTGGGTTTCTTTTTCAGAAATAGCTGACGAGAGAAGAAAAGGAAAAGAACAGAACAGGAGGGAGAATTCTAACACCATCATGCAGCGAAGTATCATGTAAGGGCCCTGCTGTACCCCCTCAGTCTTATACTCTCCAAGTCCTCTGCTTCTTTCTCTAAATCTATGCCATTTCTTAGAAGAACTCAAGTTAGACTTCAAGTTGGAATTTCTAGAAGTTGAGTAGTATGGAAAATGGGGAGTGGTATATGGAAGACGGGTAATATATTAAACAAAACTTTTTAATGCAAGGGACAGAAACCTTAGCCCAGTAGTTTTTATTCAGCCGTGGTTTTGCTCCCCAGGGAACATCTGGCAATGTCTGGTTTGAGAACTTAGGAGAATGGATTTGCCATTGGCATCTAGTGGATAAAGACCGGGCATGCTGCTAAGCATTCTTCAATGCACAGGATAGCCCCCCACAACAAAGAATGATTCAGTCTAAAACATCAGTAGTAGTTAAGAGACTCCATACTAATGCAAGCTGGCTTTGGGGAGAAAAAAGAAAGGGAATTACTTGGCTTATATATTTAAAACCTTTTGGAGTAAATGGCCTCAGGCTTGGTTGGATCCAGTTGCCAAAACTTTGTCACTGGGAATCTGTCTCTCTCTATTGTTTCTTCGATGTCATCACTCTCAGGCAGGCTTTCCCCCTGTTAACAGTCCCAGTGGAAAAAGGGTGTTTCTGTCCCAGCAGTATCTAGAGTCAAGCTTCATTGGTCCATCTTGCGCCACATGCCTATCCCTGACCCAGCCACTGTTGCCACAGGGATGCAGTTCTGTGGTTGGGCAGGCCTTGGTCATCTATCTGTCTACCCCTGGTCACAGATAAAAGGGCTGGTCCACTGAAATCATACGTACTAAGAGAATCCAGGGGGAAGAGGCATCCCAAGAGGAAAACGGAGGGGCAGTTACCAGAAGGAGGGAATGGACGCTACACAGACCAGACCTGGACATTCACCACTGAAACTTGAGAGATAGTGGCTTATGCCAATCATGGGGTGTGTTGTTCTCATGTGACAAGAAATCTGGGGATGTTGTATCCTGGGCTGATAGTACCCTTGACTGCTTTCTGTCTCTTGCTTTGCTTTATTTTCTTTTTTTTAAGATTAAATAATCTCTTCATTTTAGAATGATTTTAGATGTACAGAAAAGTTGTGATGATAGTACAGAGTTCCTATATACCCCTCACCAAGTTTGCACTGTTGACATCTTACATTGTTGTGGTCCATTTGTTACAACTAGGAAACCAACATCAGTACATTACTATTAACTGAACTTCACACTTTATTGTTCGGATTTTGCCACTTTTTCTGTTAATATCTTTTTCTATTCCAGGAGCCAGTTCAGGGTACACATTGCATTTACCTTTAACATCTCCTCAGTCTCTTCTGGGTGACAGTTTCTCAGACTTTCCTTATTGTTTATGACCATGTCAGTTGTGAGGAGTACTGGCCAACTATCCTGTAGAATGTCCCCTGATTTTGGTATGTGCAATGTTGTTCTCATAATTAGACTAGAGTTATGGGTTTTTGGAAAGATACCACCAAAAGCTGTCACCTTGTGTCAGGGGCACATGACATTCCCATGACATCACTGCAATGCTAACCTCAATCACTTGGTTAGGGAAGTGTTGGCCAGGCCTCTCCACTGTAAAGTTCCTATTTTTCCCTCACAGTACTCTGTTCTTTAGAAGCAAGCCACTCAGTCTAGGCAATCTCAAGTTAGTTGGAAGGTACCTTGCTTTATTTATATTTTTCAGAGCACTTAATGCCTCCTGACATTTTATATTTAGTTACTTGCTCAATATTTGTCTCCTCCCATAGAGTGTCAGCTCCTTGAGGGCAAGGAGTTTATGTGTCTGGGTTATTGCCAAATATCTAGGCTCTGGCACATAAGTGTTTAGTTAATACTTGTTGAATGAAAATTGTGGTGTGTCATATCTCTCAGGTGAGTCAAGGCAGAAAAATAAGCAGAATGTTGCCTCCCCTGTATGAGCCTCAGTTTCCTTTTTGGTCAAAAGGATTGTTTGAAATCATCTGTCATGTGTTGGGATGGGAAAGGGCATTGGAAGCTGTAGGGTATGGTATGGATAAGAGAGGTATTGGTGCTGTTATCATTCCCTTTTTTTTCCCCCTCTTATGCTCCTTCAGGTCATTTTTCCACCCCAAGAAAGAGGGTAAAGCAAGGAAACCTGAGAAGGAGACATCCAACAGCAGCAGAGAGACGGAGCCCCTTCCAAAGTATGTAATGGGGCCAGGACATAGTGAATTTATTCCTTTAGCAGTCAGGATTCTCTTGGTTGCAAGTGTTACAAACCTGTTTCAAAATGTCTTGGGTCCCAAAAGTAATTTTTTTACTCAGATAGCTGGAATTCAAAGGCAGGTCCAATTTCAGGCACAGCTGGATCCAGGGCCTCAGAGTTGTCTTCAGGGCTCTGTTTCCACATATTGGCTTCATTCTAGAAGAGACTTTCTCCATGAGGCAGAGAAGCTGGTCACTGGCCACACCTTGATGCCGTCTCGTCTAAATAGAAGTGAGCAATGTTCTTTCTTCCAGCATCCACATCACAGACTTTCAGGGAAAACCCTGCTTGGCCTGACTTGGGTCATATAATCACCCCTTGACCAATTATCTTGCCAGAACATGGACTCACACTAGCTTTAGTTCACATCTCTAAATTGGGATCCTGAGCAAGTAACTTCACTTCCTGTGCCCCAGTTTTCAGTAAACACATGTACAACTTGTAGAACTGTGCCTGGTTCATAAAAGGCACTCAGTAAGTGGTAAGAATCAAGTAATAATTTTTTTCAACATTCTTGATTTCCACATCTGTTCCTTTAGTGTATACATTGCTATAGAAGGGTTCTTCAAAAAGTTCCTAGAAAAAATAGAATTAAAAGATAATATAAGTCTTTCCATGAACTTTTTTTTCTTTTAAAAGATGACCGGTAAGGGGATCTTAACCCTTGACTTGGTGTTGTCAGTACCACGCTCTCCCAAGTGAGCTAACTGGCCATCCCTATATAGGGATCTGAACCCGTGGCCTTGGTGTTATCAGCACTACACTCTCCCAAGTGAGCCATGTGCCAGCCCTTACGTGAGCATTTTATGTAGTTTTATTTTCTGTGGTTCATTTAATTTTTTAAAAATAGATTATACTGTTTGTGGTGTTCATCATCTTGCTTTCTTTGGTTAACATTATGACTTAGAAATTTTTTTCATTCATAAGCACAGGACTATTTTATTTCTTCTACCTTCCTTGTATTTCATTTTGTGGATTTACTGTAGAAATTGTTTTGCATTTCCCTATTGATGGATATTAGGTTGTTTCCAATTTGTAGTTGTAATAGTCTATGCTGCAGTGAATAGTCTGTATGTGTATCCTTGGGCATGTGTGCAGATATTTTTGTTTGTCTACCATAGATGTTCATATGTGGAATTATACTTGGTAATTGTAAATACATCAACTC
This sequence comes from Cynocephalus volans, assembly GCF_027409185.1. NCBI lineage: Eukaryota > Metazoa > Chordata > Mammalia > Dermoptera > Cynocephalidae > Cynocephalus > Cynocephalus volans. The sequence continues at coordinate 50,249,509 of NC_084469.1, forward strand.
AGAGAAATGGGTAAAGTAAAAATACTTATTCAACTCAGAGAAATGGGTAAAGTAAATTAAAAAAACCCTCCAATATTTACTCCCCGAAGGAACTACTTTTACCAGTTTGTGGTATACCCTTTTGAATCTTTTTTCTATACATATAAGTCTATATGCATCTAACACAGTTATTGGCAAACAGTAGGTGCTCAATAAATATTTGTTGAACAAATAAGTATTCCCCATATTTGATAGCAGGGACTGTCATTTCAGTCAGTATTATATCTCAAATAGCCTGACGTATAATAGATACTTAATAACAAATACCTTTAATTTTAAATAGTAAAAGTGGGACTATTATATATGTAAATTGCTTGTATATATAAGTAAACATATTTTTTATATTCGTGGAATTTTACTGTACATATTCACTTATTCAGCAAATATCTACTGAATATATTCATGTGCTAGGCACTGTTCTAGACACTCTGGGTTTAGTAGTGAACAAAATATACAGCCACTTTTCTCATAAAGTTGACAACCGATTTTTTTCCACCAAAAAATCTTAAAGCCCTTTTCATGATGCTTCTTACAAATCTACTTCATTCTTTGTGATGATGTTCCATAAAATGGGTGCATCATCACTGACCTGAATAGGGATTTGTTGGCGTACTCGTTGGTCCCTTTGCCAGACAGTGTGTTGGCATACTCCTTGGTCATTTCATCCAGACTGAGCTCTGTGACTGCAGAAACCTGCAGGCATTGTGTTCTCAGTGCCTAAGCAACCTCCATCAGTCTGCATATCACACTGCATTATGATGGGTTGTGTCTGTGTCTCTCACCAGACTGGAAGCTCCTCAGAACCAGTGTCAGAGAAGTAGTTAGGCTGCTTTAACAGTAACCAAAGTTGGCTGGCAGGTTAGCTTAGTTGGTTAGAACACTATGTTGTCACACTAAGGTCAAGGGTTTGGATCCCCATACTGGCCAGGCCAAAAAAAAAAAAAAATTAGTAACCAAAGTCATAGTGACTTAGTTAAAGTAAAAGTTGCCTTTTTCTTTATTGAGATTATAAAGCTATTGAGACAATATTGGGCAGGTAGGTGGCTGTGTACCATTAGGTTGTCCCAGGACCCAGATTCCCTCATCTGTGTTGTCAAAGCAAGTGAGCAAGTCTGAGTTCCAGGGTAAGATAACATGGAGGGCTAGCAGTAAGTAGTAAAGTGCACAGCCTCGTACTGCTTATATCCTATTGGTTAGAACTCATCATGTGGCCATATCTAGCTGCAGGGTAGGCTGGGAGGTGTAGTTCCTGGTTGTCATGCACCTAGCTAAAACTCAGGTTTGTAATGACTGAAAGAAAGAAAGGTCTCCAAATGGATGTTGGAGACCAGTCTCTGCCCTAGATGGGGACCCCATCTGCTCCTCAGCATCATCTGTCATGGGGTAGGCACTCAGGAGGCCTCCAGAGACGTGATAGATTGATGGATAGATGGATGGGTGATACAGTATATGCCAAGGAGATGCCTAGAAAATGTTCATTGGATGCTTGAAAGGAAAGGAAGGGAACGAAACGTAGTGAAGACCCTGGTGTGTTCGGGGGCAGTGCCCTCACTCTGCTATAGCAATCCCCTTTTCCCCTCCCATACCCCCACTTCACCTCCTTTCAGGGTGGCACTGAAGGAGCAGAATGGAGTGGTGCCCGAGAGTGACTCTCCAGTGAAGAGACCAGGGAGGAAGGCGTCCCGGGTCCTAAGCAGTGAAGGGGAGGAGGAGGATGAAGCCCTAACTCCCACCAAAGGCCAGGTAGGTCCTCATTGGTCTGCCCATTTTTATCAGAAGACACCATAATTCCCATTAGCCTTTGGAACTGAGTGCAGCAGCTGCTCAGGAGAATTCTGGAGACGTTCCCCAGGAGATGGACAAGTTTAGTGGTTGTGTGCCAGGGCAGACAGCCTGGTCCTAACTCTGCCCCTGCCCTAGGACCTCAGGAAGTCTCCCTGACCTCATTATGCCTTGGTTGCCTAACCTGTAATATGCAGTTCCTGGTAGCACCTTCACAGGGTGGCTATGAAGATTAAATGAGTCAAATCACATACAGATCTGAGAATAGTGCCTGATAGAAAATAAAGTTTCAAAAATATATGCAGTCTCCTGTGTTGGGCACTTTTCATCTCCAAATACGTCAGATCACTTCCTTCCCCTGTCTAAAAGTCATTTAATGCTTGTTCATTGCTTTAGGGGTAACTTCCCAGGTGCAGTGTATCCCAGTCAATCAGTGGTGAAGTTGGGTCTTATCATTTCCCTGCCCAAACCCTTTGGTGTTGTCAACTCAGGCCAAAGACGGTCCTCCTGGAGACCTACTAGCCCCTCATGATCTGCCTCTCTTCCTCTGCCCATCACATCTTCCACCACAGCTACAACTCTTCCTTGGCTCACTCCACCCAGCTTCTCACTCCTACCAAGTGGGCTGCTGCCTCCGGGCCTCTTGTTCCTTTCTCTGCCTAAACTCTTTCCCAGATACACACATGGCTTGATCATCCTTCACTTTCCTCAGGGCCTTGCTCAAATATTACCTTCCCAGTGAAACTTTTCTGACCACCCGTATTAGTTTCCCATTTGCTTTTGTAAGAGTTTTCCACAAACATAGTGACTTAAAACAACTTTTTTATCTTACACTTCTGGGGATCAGGAGTCTGAAATGGGTCTCACCAAGCTAAAATCAGGGTGTCAGCAGGGTTGCATTTGTTTCTGGAGGCTCTAGGGGAAAATCCATTTCCTTACCTTTTCCAGCTTCTAGAGACCCCCTTTTCTCCATTTTCAAAGCTAGCAACATTGCTTCTTTGTCTTTCTTCTGTGGTCACATCTTACTCTGATTCTCTTTTTCTGCCTCCTTCTTCCACTTTTAAGGACTTTGTGATTGCATTGGACCCACGTGGATAATCCAGGATACTCACCCAACCTTAATGTTGGCTGATTAGCAGCCTTACTTGCCCTTGGCCATGAAGCCTTACATATTTACCAGTTCTGGGAATTAGGTCATTGTATTAGTTCATTTTTATGTTGCTATAACAGAACACTTGAGACTGTATAATTTAACTTAAAAAAACAGGTTTATTTGACTCAACAATTCTGGGACAGCCACATCTGACTCAGGCCTCAGGCTGCTTCTATTCATGGCAGAAAGCAGCAGGGCAGCTGGTGGGTGCGAGGACATCACATGACGAGAAGAAGCAAGAGTTGGAGGGAGGCGTCAGGCTCCTTTTAACAACCAGCTGTCATGGGAACTAATCCATTCCTGCAAGAGCTCACTCACACCTCACCCCAGGAAGGGCATTAATCTGTTCATGAGGGATCCGCCATGACCCAAACACCTCCCAACATTGCCACATTGAGGATAAGATTTCAACATGAACTTTGTGGGGAGAAACATATCCAAACTATATCAGCTATTGATACCTTTAGGAGCTTGGACTTTGCCCTGAGACTGCTAGGTAGGGAGCCATGGAATGGTTTTGAGCAGAAGAGAGGCAGAGGTAGCTTTGGTCCTTGACGGCATTCAGAATATCCCTTTGAGACTTGTATCCTTCACGGTTCAAGTAGGAGACAGAAACCACACTAGTGATTAGAACAGGGTATCACATGGCGGGACGTGCAAGTGTTGGGAAAACTATCAGTTGGATCCAGCAGCTGCCCCAGAAAAGCCTGCTCTGCCTCCAGTCATGCAGTCCCCTCTGGTACCTCTGCTTTTGCACTTCCTGACACAGAGCTGACTGCCAGAGCAAAAAACGGGGTTGCTGAGTCTCAGTCCTGGCATCACGAGAGTGGAGAGTGGTAGACTTGGAGCTGAAAGGCAGACACATAATAACTGGCACAGGGCCCTGTAAGGAGACAAGTCAGTAGTTGAAACCAAGACACAAATAACAGTGGCTTATGTGAGATAGAAATTTATTTTTCTCTCAGAGGAGCCCAAAAGCCCAGGATTCATGGTGTAGTCTCACAGTCAGAGACCTAGACATCTTCTGTACAGTTGTTTGCTATTCCTAAGATGCCCTTGTCAAAGTTAATGTCTCTATTCAGCCAGCAGGAAGAGAAGAGCACTCTACTTGATTTTGAGTGGAAGTTATTCAAACCAAGGGAAATGTACATCATTTACTCTTACATCCCATTGTGTAGAACTGAGGCTCATGAGCACACCTAGCTGCAAGGGAGGCTGGGAAGTATAGCCCTTAGGCTCATGGCCACACCTAGCTGCAAAAGGGCTGGGATATGTAGTCTTTAGTTGGGCCATCATATATCTACCTAAAAATCAAAGATTGTTTTACTTTAGAGAAGAGAATTATTGGGATTCATGATGGGAGAATCTGGGTCCATGAATCTAAGATGGAGAGTGGTGTAATGGCCCAGGTAGGAGAGGACAAGACCAGAGTTGGGGCTGGGACCATGGGTGCAGGAAGGAGGATAGGCACACTGAGAGGTTTAGAGTCCAGTGTACTCTCAACTATTTGGGAAATATGGTCCCTCCTTCCTCCCCTCACTCTAGAATTGTTCTTTCTTTCCTCTTCCAGATGCCTGCCCCAGACTACCCCAAAGTGTCACCTCCCAGTCCTACCACATCTCCTGAAAACAGCCCTTCCCTCTCAGATACCTCTCCCATGGACATCTCCCCATCAGGGATCCCAAAGCGTCGCACAGGTAAGAGCACTTGGTTCCCTGCCCTTTTTGTCTTTCTCTCCACTTAGTTTTCCGTCCCAGGTGACCATCCTTAGGACAGCTCTGATCTTAGCATTAGTGGTTAAGAGCACAGCTCCACCATCCACTGGCTGTGTGACCTTGGGCAAATGACTTATCTTCTCTGAGCTTAAATTGCTTTATCTGTAAAACAGAGTTTATGATAATTACAGTACCTACCACACAAAGATAACAGGAGAGTTAAAAGGTAATATGTGGAAAGTGCTTAGAACTGGACCCGTCTCACAGTCAGCAATGTTGGTCTCAACACTCAGTAAGTGTTGGTCATTGTGACAGCTCATAGGTGGGAATATGAGTGGGTCCATGGCTCGAGGGAGACTTCTATTTTTTTTTTTTTTTTAATAATAATAGCAATATTTATTTTTATTTATTTATTTATTTTCTTAATTTTATTTTGTCCATATACAATGTGGTTGATTATTATGGCCCATTACCAAAACCTCGAGGGAGACTTCTAGAAGAGAGGTTAACCAAGCTGAGCCCCGAAGGACAAAGGAGAGCCAGCAGAGAAAGGAGGAGAGAAGAGAATATTCTAGGCAGGGGGGCAGTATGAGTTAAGAAGGCCCTTGGGGGCTGTTAACAGTTTGGTGAGCTGGCACCTAGAGCACAGGATTGGTGACAATGAGTGATGAGACTGGAGAAGGCTCTGGAAAGCCAGCCTGAGGAGCAATGCCTTTGTCCCAAAGGGAACTGGGAACGTTTGGTATGAGGGGGAAGGACAGGGCGAGAGACCCATATATATTGCAGGGTGGTGTGAGCCTGCACTCTCTAGTATGGCCTGCTGAGACTTGAAACTTGGCAAGCATGACTGAGGGGCTGCATTTTTAATGTTATATCATTTTAATTGAATTCACATTTGAAAGCTGTTATTTGATTCAGTTAGTGGGGATTTTCCAGTATTTTTAGAACAACTTGGATATGTGAATCTACTTTTTCAGCAGTAGATTTTACAAAACCGAAATACGGATTAAGTATTTCTGATCGAAATCTTTTGTCCAAACAGATGTACAGTCAGTGCATGCATGGGATTTTGAAGACTTAGCATGAAAAAATGTTTTTAATATTGAAAACATGTTGGAATCATATTTTGAATATAGTGAGTTAAGCAAAATACTTTATTAAAACTAAGTTCACTTTTTTTTTTAACATGGCTACTAGAACGTTTAAGATTATATATGTAGCTCACTGAATATTTCCTTTGGATGGTGCTTCTAGCATAGGGCACTCTGAGAGCTCAGAGGTCAGCCAGCCCAGATGAGGTGATGTCTGAGCTGAGTCTAAAAAGATGGGTTAGGGTTGGCCAAGTTGAGAAAGGGCAGATGGAGAGTGTACCAGACTAGAAAAGCACATGCAAAGGCCTCAAGGTTGGAACAGCATGCATGTTTGGGGACTCTCACACACATCAGAGTTTCTAGAGAATAAATGTGATTTGGGGAGCAGGGGGAGTTTGAGAATAGGGCATGGTCAGAGATGAGCTAGAGAAGAGAGGAGGACCGGATCCCAAAGGGCCTTGTATGCCTGGCTGAGGAGCCTGGGCTTTGTGCTGGGGAGCCACGGAAGGTCTGTGAGCTGGAAGAGGGAGAGTCAGCCCTGTGTGAGAGGAGTTCATAATGAATAATAGAGTGCCTCAGGGCAGACACTAAGATTGGCCCTAGGGGTGTGTCAGGGAATTCTTTTCAGAGGAAGTGAGACTGAGCTGTGTCCTAAAGGGCTGCTGAACAGTATGCACAAAGGCCTGGAGGTGTTTGAGAACACCAGTTTAGCAGTACTGACAAAGAAAGTGAGTTATGTAGTGTGGGAAGATATAGAAGGTCAGGTGGAGAGGGATTAGGTGGATATCAAAAGACTGTATTCCGTGGCTGGCCAGTTAGCTCAGTTGGTTAGAGCATGGTGTTATAACACTGAGGTCAAGGATTCAGATCCCTGTACCAGCCAGCCAAAAAACAAACTTTATCCTGGACAAAGTGGAGAATGGGGAGTCATGGAAGGGTTTTGAGCAGAGAAGAACAGTGCCAGCCATGGCTGATGGAAGGTCCTTTGGGGACCATGTGAAGGAGCCACTGGGGGCTAGGAGAACAGGGAAGAGGTGGTACAATAGTCCAGATGAGAGAGAATGATGAAAGTGCTTATGATTTTTAGTGAGTTCTTTATCATGTGTTAGTATCTATCTCAGTTTGGAGTCCTTTAGAAGCAGGCTCTGAAACTCTGAAACAAGGATTCAAGTGCAAGTTGTTTCTTTGGGAGGTGCATGGAGTACAGACAGTGATTCAGAGAAAGAGAGGCAGCCAACACAGGGTATGTTATTAGATCAGCTGCTGCAGTGGGAGCTGGAGCTTAATTCTATGGTGATGCCCAGGAAGCAACACAAATGTGCCTCAGAATTATTCCTCCAAGGTGCAAGGGAGCTGGAGTGTGTATATACCAACTCCCATCAGTCATTGGGTGATGGCTATTCCCAAGGCCTGTTGGTTACCTGCCACTTCCAAGGTTCCAGAAAAGCAGTCTGGAACACACAGAGATAGTAAGATCCGAGGGATGCAGGTGGGTCATTGAGAGCACCTGCTAGAGTCAGCTATTATGCCAAGCACATCATTGTTTACTCAGGATTCTTTCCCTTCTGCCGATGTGGGAGAGCTAGGCATAGGGAGAGTAAGTAACCTGCTCATGGTCACACAGCCAGGAGGTAGGAGGGCTTGAAGGAAGAGGCCTGGACTGGGGCAGTGGCTGTGGGCAGGCAGAGAAGGGATGGGGCCCAGAGCCATCTCACTGGGGCGGGAGCAGACAGGCCAGCGAGGTCAGCCACACTGAGCCCTTTGCCTTCCCAGCTCGGAAGCAGCTCCCAAAACGGACAATTCAGGATGTCCTGGAAGAGCAGAATGAGGATGAGGACAGAGAAGCCAAGAGGAAGAAAGAGGAGGAAGGTGAGTGACCAGAAGGGAGAGAGTAGAGTATGTGTGTGGTGGGGGGATTTGTAAGGTCGGTGGCCTGACAGTACAAGACGTTTGGACCCCTCTGATGTGATGCCTGTGTCCCAGAATCCAAACATGTCAGTCAGAATTCCATACATCAGTACAGGAACTTTTGTTATGAAAGCACTTTGGAATACATTTGTTTGGCATGTTTATTTGGTCATCCTAATTCACTATTAATTCATACACAATTTCCTATTTTTATCTTCTATTGTCATATTTGTTTTATGGAAAATATTTTTCTCCAAATGATTTCTTTTTCTTTGGAAATTTTACCCTAAAGCAGAGGTTTCCAAACTTTCTTGGTTCACAGCACCCTTAGTGTCTTAGTAATTTTTTTTATGGCACCCCTAGGCAAATACCTTAACAGTTTCTATTTATTATGTAGTTATGTTCAGACAACTATTAAGTAATACACATATTTAAAGAAAAACTAATATTTGTATTTTGTTCTTAAATAACCACAATTACTTCCTAATGGGATGTGCCTCATGTATTGCACAACATCTTAAACTATGGAATTCCGTTGAGAACTGCCACCACTCTCATTTCCTATCTCATGTTGATTTTTGCATAGTACTTGATATTTATAATAGCAACCAGTGAAAACCCAACTTTGCAGCAATACAGCATCATTGCAAAGAATATGATCTAATACTAGGGCCGACCGAGAGTGCGGCACTGGGAGCGCAGCAGCCCCAGCACTGAGGCCGCAGGTTCAGATCCTATATAGGGATGGCCAGTGCGCTCACTGGCTAAGCATGGTGCGGGCAAAACCAAGCCAAGGGTTACGATCCCCTTACCGGTCAAAAAAAAAGAATATGATCTAATACTGAAAATTAAAATTCCTCAAGCTAGTAGTTTATACGGTGTCCAACAGATGTCGCTGAGTTTCCTTTGAAAGTGTAAAATGTCCTGCAGTACCCCTGTGAGTTTCTTGCATGTTGGTGCACACATGGCACACAGCCATAAAGTTCCAATCCATTGATCATTTGGCAACTTTATGAGATTTTACTAAAATTGCAGTTTTGCCATTGTTCGAGTTTTTTTGTTGTTGTTTTTTGTTTGGTTTGGTTTTTTTGGAGGCTGGCTGGGTCAGGTTTTTGTGTGTTTAATAAAAGGTCCTTGTTAGACTCAATGCTCCCAGATTTGAATTTGGTTGAGATTTGATTTCCTTTTGGCAATTTTTAGCAACAAATCTTAATGTAAATTGTGCAGTTTTAGCCATTGTCAGTGTCTGGGGAAGCTTAAGGGGTAGCTTCTTTCTACTAAGGCAGATTTTTCCCAAGTTTTTACAGTTATTGTCACCTTGTTACCTTAAAGGTATGATTTTTTTCAGTCAGTTTTTAAAAATTTTATTATTGTCCATAATGAGCTATCATATGCATTTAAAACCCTTTCAAATTCTATTTTGGGGTGAGTCATTCTAAAAGAATAGTTTATAAGAAAAGATTGACCATTTGTGTTTCTCAGCTGCACAAATGAACGTTGGGATTGGATTCCCTCTGAGGTCCCTGCCTTCTCAGAGTTGACCAGCAGCAGGGTCTAATACCTCCCATCACTTTACAGACATCTTTTATTGGTACAAGGAAGAACTAACAGGGCAGAATGTCTTGGGAATTGAAATGTCCTTGGGGTCAAAGTTATTTTTTGCTATCTGATTTTTCTGTTGTCAGAAGCAGAGACCCCAAGAGAAAGCCCCACAGAGCCTGAAGTGGCAAAAAAGAAGGAAGCAGAAGAAGGGGACCAGCCTCCAATGCCCCCCAAGATATCCAGTGAGTTTCTGATCCTCTCCTTCCCCCCAGCCCATTTCCCTGATTTTGGGTTCAGGTGTCTTTGGAGGACAGTTAATTTAAATAAGGCATAGATTCTCAAACTTAGTGTTTAAATGTGAAATCTAAGAGAATAATAGGTTTTATAATTGTTATTGTTTTTATTTTATTATTTTCCCCCATGCGTGTGTGAAAAGAGGAAAGAGCCAGTAATCCTCCAACAAAGTATTTATAGCTTTCAGAAATTACAAATGCAAATTAAATGTTATTAATCAAGTGGTACTTTATAAGTTAGACAACCAAGCTGAGTTATGGGATTTTAGAGGTTAAAATTACTCTCACAGGCCATAGAACAACCCCTGTCATCTGGGTGTTCATGAGACCCCTGTGTTAAAAACAGCACTTGCATGGACAATTTTAGGGATGCAAAGTTATATCTCATTTTCTGCAGCTGCAGAAGTGAGAATATTTTCATTTAATCATGCCGAGATTTCTTTTTATCACTGTTTGTAAGTCTGCAATTCACAGCAGAAAGGAAAAGGGTAGAAATGGTTATCTTTTCGACAGGATCAAAATGACCTTGGGGTTAAAAAAAAAAAGTCTCTGGGTCAAAACAATTTGCGTCATCATCTGACCTTTCTTACTTTAGAAGCAGAGACCCAAACAGAAAGCATTTCAGAGCCTGAGGTGGCCGTGAAGCAGGAACCACAGGAAGACGACCAGACTAAGCCTCTACACAGAACTCCCAAGATGCTTAGCAGTTTCTTCGGTGAGTTTCTCTTTCTCACCTAGTGTGCAGGCAGGAGGCAGGTGGGTTTTTCTCCAAAGACTGCCACAAATCCCTGTGGCTGTCCCACCAGTTAGAGAGTCTAACTCATCTCTCCTAGTTTGTCACCTGTCTCCCCGAGCACTGGGGTCATGCTGGGTGGAGAAAGGATGGGAGGTGTTATCAGGAGAAAAGACCCACACTTTCCTGGCTTCCTTCCCAGCCCCCCGGAAGCCGGCAATCAAAAAGGAAGTGAAAGAAGAGGGGTCAGGTGCTCTAAGAAAGGAGGAGATCAAAGGGTGAGTCAGTGTCCAGGTCTGAGAAATTTCTTCTGGGCATGTTCCCTTCTCTCCATTCCCACAGCCCCAGTCCCAGTTTATTTAATTGAACATTTTTTTATTTTTTTCCTCATTAGTAAATCATAGATTCATTCATTCACTCAATAAATATTTAAGGATCAGTTATACCAGAGTACTTCAGAAGTTCACGGAAAGATTCGTATTATCTTTCAATTCTATTTTTCCACAAACTTTTCAAAATACTCGTGTATGTCAGGCAGTAGTTTTATGTGCTGGAGATCCAGCAGAGAACAAGTCAAACAAAAATCCTGCTTTATAAGAGCTTGTTTTTTAACAGAGGAAGACAGGGCATGAACAGTAAATTTGCAAAATATGTCATATATCACATAGTGATAAGTGCTGTTAGCAGAGAATAGAGCAAGGAAGGGCAACAGGGAGGAGTGGGAGGGGAGAGGTTGCAGATTTCTATAGGGTGAGCAAGGAAGTCTTCACTGAGAATGTGAAATTTGAGTAAAAGACTTGAAGGAGATGAAGTGAACCCATAGGGGAAGAATGTTCCAGGCTGAGAGAATAGCAAGTACAAAAGCTCTGAGGTTAGAGCACATCTGGGGATATTTAAAGAGAAGTATAATCAAAGAAGGAAGTAAATAGGAGATGAAGTCATAGAAGTGACAGGGCCAGGTTATGATAGGACCTTGTAAGGCTTTGTCAAGACTTTAGTTTTTAAATCTGATTTGAGATGGGTTTTGCATGGTTAGTGGTATAATCTGATTTGTGCTTTGATAGGATCTCTCTGGCTGCTCTGGTAAGAACAGACTGAATACTGCCAAGTGTGGAAGCAGGGAGACCAGAGAAGGGTTTATTGCAGTGATCTAGGTGGAGATAATGAGAAGTGCTAGATTTTTGAAATGTTGACAAAAGAAATCCAAAAGCATTTAAATATCTGGAGAGACAACGTGATCATGGATTGGACTGGAACTATAGTAAAGAAGTTAATTCTTCCTAAGTCGAATCCACAGATGCATTTCCTATCAAAATTTCAGCAAGGGGGCCGGCCCGTGGCTCACTCGGGAGAGTGCGGTGCTGACAACACCAAGTCAAGGGTTAAGATCCCCTTACCGGTCATCTTTAAAAAAAAAAAAAAAAAAAATTTCTTTTTCAGCAAGGACACCCATGTTTATTACAGCTGTTTTTACAGTAGCCAAGAGTTGGAACCAACCTAAATGTCCATCAGCAGACAACTGGATAAGGAAAATGTGGTATATATACAGTGGAACACTACTCAGCCATAAAAAAGAGTGAAATTCTGCCATTCACAGCAACATGGATGAACTTAGAGAAAATTATATTAAGTGAAATAAGCAAGGCATAGAAAGAAATACTGCATGTACTCACTCATAAGTGGGGGAAGGAAAGGAGGGAGGGAGGAAGGAAGGAAAAAAATACATTGAACTTTCCAAAAAAAAAAGGATAGAATTGTGAATATTAGAGGTGGGAAAGGGGGAGGGGGGTTAGCAAGAAATTAGTTAAGAGTCACAAAGATTGATTACATTTTGTAAATGTGAGTATACTAATTATCCTGATTTGATCACCTCATATTGTACACATGTACTGATATTCAAATCTGTACCCCACAAATATATATATAATCAATTATGTTTCAGTAAAAAATAAAATTGGAAACCAGAAAATAAATGAATTTTTTTAAAAGAGAGAGAGAATACATATCCACTTAATTATCAAATGCCTATATGTAATTCCTTTTAGGTAGTCTCCCTAGCTGTTGACAAATTTACCAGATCGTAGGGAACTAGCCCTCCATGGTGAGCACTGTTAAAAAAAAAAAAAAATTCAGCAAGGTATTTTATAGATGTAGATAAACTTATACTCAAATTTGGAGTTGGAGAGGCCATAGAAAAATGGAAACAATTTTGAAGAAGAATAAAGTGGAAGGAATCACTCTTCAGTGTGTTACTGCCATGATAGACATCCAGATGAATGGAACAGAATAGAGAACGCAGAAATACATTCATTCAAATATGCCCAAATAATTTTTGACAAAGGAACAAAAGCAATTCAGTGAAGGACAGACTGCCTTTTCAATAAATGTTCTAGAGCAATTGGACACCCATTGGTGGAAAAATGAACCTCAAGCTAAACCTTGCATCTTACACAAAAATTAACTCAAAATGGATTGTGGGCTTAAGTGTAAAATGTAAAACTAAAACTTTTAGAAAAGAGGCATAGGAGAAAATATTTGTAATAGGACCTAAGAAGGTAAAAGAGTTCATAGATGTGATATCAGAAGCATGATCCATAAAAGGAAAAATTGATAAATTAGGCCTCTCTAAAATTAAAGTCTTTAGCTCTGGGGGAAAATCCCTGTTAAAAGGATGAAAAGTCAAATTACAGACTGGAAGAAAATATTTGTAAATCACATATCTGACAAAGGACTTGTATCTAGAATATATGCAGAACTCTCAAAACTCAACATTAAAAGACAAACAGAGCCGGCTGGTTAGCACAGTTGGTTAGAGCACAGTGTTAGTAATGCCAAGGTCAAGGGTTCAGATCCCCTTACTGGTAAGCTGCCAGCAACAACATCAAAAAAAAAAAAAAAACTGGAAAATGCATAAATGGGATGCACAGAGATTCACTGCTGTTGATATACAGATGGCAAATAAGCACACAAGATGTTCAGCATCATTAGGGAAATGCACATGTATACCACAGTTGGCTATCACTATACATCTATTAGAATAGCTAAACTAGGGAGTAGTGATGACACCAAATGCTGTTAAGGATGCTGAGAAACGGAATCTCTTATTCACTGCTGGTGGGAATGTAAAATTGTACAGCCACTCTGGAAGACAAATGAAGTTCCTTTTAAAACCAGAAGTGGGGGCCAGCCAGTTAGCCAGTTGGTTAGAGTGCAGTGTTATAACACCAAGGTCAAGAGTTCACATCCCTGTACCAGCCAGCCGGGGAAAAACAACAAAACAGAAGTGTGCTTATATGACTAAGCAGTTACACCCTTAGGCATTTATCCCAGAGAAATAAAAACATATTTTCATGCAGAAACATGTACATTAATGGTCATTGAGGCTTTACTCATATAAGCCAAAATCTGGAAAGTACCCAAACGTCCTTCTCTTGGTAAATGGCTAAAGAAGTGGTGGTACACCATGAAATACTACTCAGCAGTAAAAAAGGAATCAATTATTGATACATGCAACAGTGTGGACGGATCTCAAGGAAATTATGTTGAGTGAAAAAAGCCAGTGTCAAAAGGATACATACTGTATGATTGTATTTATGTAACACTCTTGAAGGAACATAGTGTTGACAGGATTAGTGTTTTCCAGGGGGATGGGAGAGAGTGGTGAGTGTGGCGATAAAAGGGTAGCAGGAGTGAATCTTGTGGTGATGCTTATGTGAAGTCTCATGATAAGATTGCATAGAGCTACACACACGTACACAAATGAGTGGGTGTATAACTAGTGAGATTTGAACAAGCTCTATGGATATTGGTTTCCTAGTTTTGATGTTGTACTGTAGTTATCCAGGATATCCACATTGGGGTAGACTGGGTGAAGGGTGCACTCTGGACCTCCCTGCACTTTTCTTGTTTTATTATTATTTTTAATTGACACAATAATTGTACATACTTATGGTATACAGTGTGATATTTCAATACTTGTATATAATGTGTAGTGATCAAATCAGGATAAGTAGCATTTCCATCACCACAGACATTTATCATTTCTTTGTGTTGGGAACATTCGAAAACCTCTCTTTTAGCTATTTGAAAATATATAATAAATTATTGTTAAATGTAGTCACCGTAATTTGCTATAGAACACTAGAATTCATTCTTCCTACCTAGCTTAATTTTGTATCCATTCACCAACCTCTTCCTATCCCCGCTTCCCCTACCTTTCCCGGCCTCTAGGAACCACAATTCTACTCTACTTCTATGAGATCAACTTTTTAAAATTCCACATATGAGTGAGAACATGTAGTATTTATTTTTCTGTGCCTAGCTTGTTTGCAACTTCATGGGAATCTAGAATTATTTCAAAATAAAGTTTTTTTTGTTTTTGTTTTTTTTAATTCCCTGGCTTTTAATTTGTTTAATCTTTAAGTATTTAAAGGTATAGTCAACCAGGTAAAGGTGATAGGGAATATTTCCCAACAATTCTTATGTAAATTGAAAGTTTAGGTTCTTCCTTGGAGTAAAACAGGCTCTTCATTGTTTTCCCAAGTTACAAAAATTCTCTCCCCATCTTTTTTCCCTCTTTTTTTTTTTCACCTATTCATTCTTGGCTGTCACAATCAAACAGAAAGCACAAACATTTTTTTCTTGCATCTGTAAGAAGAAGTTGTTTATTGGTATCTGAAAAATGTACAGCCCAGTAGTACAGGTGGTGTAAAATACCAGAGAAGTAAAACAGAGTGCTCTGAGAATAGTTAAGTACTTTTGGTAATGTGTAACAATAGCAATTTATTGAATGCCTATATTTTACAGTCACTGTATTTTCAATATCCATAAAATAAATCTATAAGAAGTCTATAAAATAAAGTTTTAGAGTATATATAACTGTCCATGTCTTGTAAATGAAGACCCTAATTGTTAGAGGTTGTTAACTGACTTGCCTAGTCTCCCAGCCACATCAGCGGGGAAGAGCTGGGATGCGACCTCTCCTCTGTTTCTCAAGTGTATGTTAATCCCACCACACCACACGATACTTTAATTCTACAAATTCTTGGCAAAATTGAAAATTGTCACGAGTTCTTTGGAACCCAGAATCTGGCACAGAGTAGATAGATGCTCAGTGAATACTTATTGAATATTATCCATTTACATGCTGGTCAGTTTTTAGTCCCATAAATACAGCAGCTACATGTAGTAGAAGTCTGTCCTTAGCCCCCACATGTCTCCTGACACTGGCTATAAAGGGAGATCTAAGGGTGTCCAACTGAGCAGAAACTGTAGCTTAGACTCTTGTGATTCAATACCACTGCACTGCATTCATTATTCAAAAGTATTTAATGAACAATTTTAGACAATATCTCTGCCTATATGGGATTTATAGGGAAACATGGAATAAACAGGTGTGCATTTAATCATCATTGCAAAGATG
Organism: Cynocephalus volans; assembly: GCF_027409185.1. Classification (NCBI taxonomy): domain Eukaryota; kingdom Metazoa; phylum Chordata; class Mammalia; order Dermoptera; family Cynocephalidae; genus Cynocephalus; species Cynocephalus volans. Next base: position 50,265,187 of record NC_084469.1, read on the forward strand.
GTAAATGCCATAACGGAAAACTGCATCGCACTGGGTATAACTAAAGCAAGAAACCACGACACAGAGAATACAAGAAGTTAAACATGTACTCAAAGTGTTTTCCACTGAACATCTCAGAAAAATCTATCAGTGTAGTTGAAGGTGTATCTCCTGAGACATTATTGATGATTTGTAGCAAATTGAATCTTTACAGCTTTACCAAAGCTCCTAAAGTATCCTATTTATTGTTTTCTTATATGATGAAGTATCCATCTGAAGTTGCTTTTTTTCCTCGAAAGATTGATCGTGTTTTCAAATAAAATGTGATGGTTAGCACTGTGGACACAATTCCTCTTGAATTTTTGATGCCCTCAAAGTTGGAAAAAGGGCAGAAGGTTGGGATTTGACATAATTTCTGCTGTTAAGCAGAAAGGACACTGGATTTAAAAGTATAAGGTAGTGAGTCCAAAAATGAAACATAATCACAAAAGCATTCCTTCTGCTTTAAAATTCTATGATTAAGCTTTATTTGTTCCAGTGAAAATGTTTTGGAGATTCTTAACATCAATTTTGCACCCCAAATTAAGACCTAATGAGGTTAAGTGGCACTTTAACTTCATCTCTGCAGTAATCCTGTGGAGAAAGGGGAATGTTTTAGATTTTTTATAGACATTGGAACAATTAGCCCAGAGAGGTTAGGTCAGCTTCCCCAGGTCACACAGGGAGGAAGGCCAGGCCTAGAACTTGTGTCTCTCTGCTTCCTAAGCAGCTCTTTCATCACCATACTGCCACACTTTGCCTCCTGGTTACATGTCTGTGTTTATGTATTTATAAATGTGTTTTTCTAACAAAATTGGTGTCCTGCTATATATAAAGTTTTATATCCTGTTTTCTATTTCAAGTGATACTATGACCATTTTTCTTGCACCATTCCTAGCATGGTCACTTGTCTTCCATCTCTGACGGCTGCCTCCAGGAGATAGACAAACTTTCAGGGCCTCCAGTTTCCACACCTTTCAAGTGGGGATGTATTGATGACAGAAAGTACACTCTTCCTCTACTGTTAACTGTGTGGCAGGCACAAGGCAGTTTGCTTTTCATATCCTAGTGCACTGAATCCTTACAACACTACTGTGAGTAGATTCTGTTGTTATTCCCATTTCACAAATGCGAGAAGTGAGACATGGAGGCAGGACAGGATTGAGGCGTAGTTAAGAATCCCAGTTTCACCTTTATCAGCCTTTCTTTTCTCCTAAGGATTTGTAGCCTTTAGACCAGGGTCTGGCCATGACTGTACTCAGCATGTTGTAACTATAGCTACTACTACTACTATTACTATTATTAGTTGTTTTTAGTTGCCTTGCTTAAGCCACACAGGTGGAAAGCGACAGGGTTGGGGTTTGAACCCGGGAGACTGGCTCTAGAATCCCTTGTCTACCACGCTCTGCTGCCTCATTGTAGTAATGGCCACCGCTTATTAAATGCTGAGACTGTACTAGGAACTGTGCACAGCCCTGCACTGCTCTGTCTGTCTCAGGCATCCACAACCCTGTCTGACCCTCAGAATCAGCTGAAAAGCTGGAAAAAATCCTGTATCTTCTTTCTACCCCGACCCCCTTGTCCTCATTTTGGTATAGGTATAGGACTGAGACTGGGGAGTCCTCATTGTTTTAAAAATGTTCCCCACACAATGCACCGAGGAGTGGGAACCCTCACTGTAGTTTCTTATTTAACTCAGGAAAACCTGTCATAGTATGTACACTGTACAGGTAGAAATACTGTGGTTAAGAGAAGGGTAGTTGCTTCCTCAGAATGCACAGCTGGTCAGTGGCAGAGCAGAGATTTGAACCCAGATGAGTCTGACTACACAGTCTGGACTGTGGTGACTAACAGGGTCAGTTTGAGGCATTTATGATATAGAGGTTCAGAACACAGCCTAGAGCAATGCTACTTACCAGTTGCGTGACCATGGGTAAGTTACTCAACCACTCTGTGCCTGTTTCCTTTTCTGGAAAAGGAAAGTAGAAGGGTCCCCATCTACTGTTAATAATAGATGTAGTGTTCTTAAAACAGTGCCTGGCATTTTGTGACAGCCAGTGACTATATACTCCTTCCTTTGTCCCACCCCAGCCACACTGACCCCTTTTCTGTTCTTCAAACATGTTTAGTATGTTTCCACCTCTAGGCCTTTGCACTCACTGTTCCCTCTGCCTGGAATGCTCTTCTCCCTGCTACCCACTCTGCTGACCCCTCACCTCATTCTGCCCAAATGTCTTCTCTCAGGCCTTCCCTCACCACACTCTGAAGTAGCATCTCCCATCCTGTTCTCTCCCCCTACTTGGCTTTATTAACACCTAAAATTGCTTATTTGTTTATGTGGGGGTTGTTTTGTTGGTTTCCAACTCTCCCACTGGAACATGAGCTCCAGGTTAGCAAACTTTGTTTTCATTCTTGTCTCTGTCCTTGTGCCTAGGACAGTGCCTGGCACAGACTAGGTGCTCAGTAAATATTAGTCAAGGAGTGACTTCTCCTTGACTCAAGGATCTACCCAATTTAATCTCCCTTTTGCTTCCACAGACCCCTGGACCCAACCAACTACAATCCTGCCAAGAACAACTACCATCCTGTCGAAGATGCCTGCTGGAAACTTGGCCAAAAGTGAGGGTTCTCCCTTCCCAGACTGTCTTGCTGCAGTCCCTGTCACTGTGGAAGTCTCACTAACCAGAGGTCTCAATTGGAGGAAACTGTCAAGTCTCTCCCTCTCATGTTTTGGGGACACAGTCAGGAGCATTGAAAGGGACAGAGACAGCACTGGACAGTGAGCAGGATTGCTTTCATGCGTTTGCATATTGGCAAGGCTGTCCCCAGGAGGTGTGAGGAGACAAGATGGATGGAGGGACAGTGTGGGCTATACAAATGGCACTTGTGTTTCTTTTCCTTCCCAGGGTCCCTTATTTGGCTGTGGCCCGTACATTTGAGAAGATCGAAGAGGTTTCTGCTCGGTAATTGATCAGGCCTGTGGCTGGTGGGATGGGTGGAGCCTTGTATGGCCTCATTAGTGGGCCTCATTTAGCCCACTAATTTTATCCTCTGAATCAGTGTCCTAGGGCTACCAAAACAAATTACCACAAACTTGGCATAAAACAGCAGAATTTTATTCTCTCACAGTTGGGGAAGACAGAAGTCCGAAATCAAGGTATCATCAGGGTTGGTTCTTTCTGGAGGCTCTAAGGGAGAAACTGGCCCATGACTCACAACTTCTGTGGTTGCCAGTAACCCGTGGCATTCTTTTTTTTTGACTGGTAAGGGGATTGCAACCCTTGGCACGGTATGGTCCACACCGTGCTCAGCCAGTGAGCACCCCAGCCATCTCTATATAGGATCCTAACCCGTGGCCTCAGCACTACCAGCGCCATACTCTCCCAAGTGAGCCATAGGGCTGGCCCAACCCTTGGCATTCTTGGCTCATAGACACTTCACTCCAATATCTGCCTCATCTTTATACCTTCTCTGTGTCTGTGTGTCCTTTTCCAATATTCATTGTATTTAGAGTCCACCTTAATCCACTAGGATCTTATCTTGACTCTTAATTACATCTGAAAAGGCCTTATTTCCAAATGAGGTCACATGCTGAGGCTCTGAGTGGACATGAATTGGGAGGGGGGATGCTATTCCGTCCACTGCAGCATGTAATAGTGGATCCTACTTACAATAATTATTGTAGTGTTTGCCTAACAGTGATTTTATATTTCTCTCATTCTTTCCACATTTGTTAATAGGCCTTCTGTAAGAAACACAGCTTCTCTTTTAATTAGGCCCTCTGAGTTTGCCAACAACAGTTTTCACAGTGTCAGTAGTGCATACAGAAGCACTATTTTATTTTTAGAGGCAGCACAGCTTGGTGGCTGGAGCACAACAGGCCCTTAAACAGACAGCCTTGGTTTGCATCTCAGTTGATACTTACTGGCCGTGTGACCTTGGGCAAGTCATGCAGTCTTTCTGTGCCTCCATTTCTTTATCTGTAAAAATGGAAATAATAATAGTACCTACCTCAGAGAGGAGCTGTGAGGATTCAGTGAGTTAAAATGTGCAGAGTGCTTAAAAACAGTGCCTGGCACTTGAAAACACTCTGTACATGTTATCTGTTACTTCTCTGGGAGGATTATCACCATCATCATTGTTACTGTCACACCGAGTTACTTTCCCACCAATAGTCTGTGATTCTACTTGTGGGACTGTTTTTGAGCCCTTTCCTCTTCTCTTTCCCCAGTTCCTATTATCCCCCTCTCACACCCCATTCTGACCTTGAAGAACCGGGTGGTCACACCCCTGTCTCCTCCTTCAGGCTCCAGATGGTGGAGACACTGAGCAACTTGCTGCGCTCTGTGGTGGCCCTGTCCCCTCTAGACCTCCTCCCTGTCCTCTACCTCAGCCTCAACCGCCTTGGGCCACCCCAGCGGGGCCTGGAGTTTGGCGTTGGTGATGGTGTCCTGCTAAAGGCAGTGGCTCAGGCCACAGGTAAGAGGAGACTGTGGTGGAGGGACCAACAAGAGGGGAGCCTAGAGGGAGAAAGTGGAGAGGTCAGGAGAGATGGAGAGACTCTGAAGGTGGTGCGAGGAAGAGGCTGAGAGGGAAGAAAACCTGACATGGACAGATTTGCAGGGCAAGGGGGAGAGAGCTGATTGGGGGAAGGGGGGCGCAGTTCAGGTGAGGAAGGACCAGGGGACGGGGATGGAGAGGAGGGGCTGGAAAACATGCTGGAGGCAATGACAGCAGGATTCAGAGGCTGGGATTGAGGGTTGGAGCTTAGGGAGATAGCAGAGGACCTAAAAGACTTTGACTGGTAGGGCCTGGAGAGGTCAAGGGGGAGGAGGAAAGAATAGGATGTATGTGCAGGACCAGCTCTAGTGCTACGCGGAGAGGCTGGCTGTGTGGGTGGGTAGACCTGCCTGGCAAGGGCCTCGAGTGCTCAGTTTTTGTCACAAGGGCATCAGGAGCCATGGAAGGATTGTGAGTAGATAAGAGGGAGGGTTGGTGCTTGGCCTGTGTGGAGAACAACAGGAAACCGGGAGGCTGGGGAGGAGGCTAGGGCAAAGGTCCAGAGGGAAGAGGAACTGGACCAGGGCTGTAGAGAAGAGAGGAGAGGGCAGAAACAGAGAGAGAGAGAGAGTGCAGGAGGAACCTGCCAGGCTGCGGGGGTCAGGGTGAAAGTGAGAAGAATGCCCTGGGATCTTGATGGGTGACTGGGTGGATGATGGAACCATCACCAAGAAAGGACACTGGTGAGCAGGCACATTCACAGGGGAGTTAATATTTCAGCATGGGACCCAGCATGAGCAATCTCTATCTGTGGGCCCTACAGGGCTGTCCAAGAAGCAGGGAAGTACATGGTCTGAAGCTCAACAGATGTGGATCAGAGACCAGTATTCAGGAGCAGTCAGCTTAGATGGGATGATTGAACACTGGCAAGTTCTCATTTGCCTAGAGAGAGGGTGTTCAGGGAGGATATTGTGGGAAGCTCAGGGTCAAACCATGGGGAACACCAGCATTTAAGGCAGAAGGGGTCAAGGGTTTCATGAGAAGACAAAGTGACTGAGGAAGATTTGTTGGGCATTAGGAAAGAGTCAAAAGGTCATGGCAGCCAGAGGACATGAGACTCAAGATTCTCTCACTTTTTAACTCAAGACACATTTATTGGGCTCTAACATCATACAAGTCCTAGTACAAACTGTATCCATTAAGAATTCTCTTATCTGCAAGTAATGGAAAACCCAGCTACACTGCCTTAAACAAAGGATTTATTTTTCTCACATAAGAAGTTGCCGTTACCCTATCCAGCAATGCCAGCCCAAGCCCCAGGTCTGTTGTGAGTTGTTCACCATTTTGGAAAACCATGTCACCTTGACAGTGCAAGTCACTACATCACACATATGGTGAACATTCAGTCTTAGCTGTCCCATTCACAGTGCCCCATTCCACCTATAGACACGAGGTCTGACCATTTTGTTGTGTTTTCTCGTGTCTTCTATACAGTAGCCAAGCATCAGTAGACAAATGCATACTGTTTCATTTAAATTACTTTCCCCTTATTTCTTTTGTATGTTAGAGTTAAGACATTAACTTGAAATGATATGTATTGGTAGGTTATATCATCTCTGTGTTTTGTGTCAGAATAGAAAAGAGGTGACACAAATACCTGTCACAACAAGGGTGTGTTGATTCTGATGGTGGTGAGCTTCTGGTTAAAGTTGTCATGATGACTTGAGTCCCCCTCTTCTCAGCCTCCTGCCCTTACATCCAGGACTGCTTGTGGAACCCAGTTCTGGATGTTACCTGAGGCCAGAGCACATCCTACACGTTCAAATTGGTGACTTCAAAAAGAGAGACTAACCTAAAAAAAATAAATAAATAAGCAAAAGGGTCATTGCCACCAGAGGATATTAATGACCAACTAGGGGAATGGTCCCCTTGGCCTTGCCTGCTCTGTTTACACTCACTTCCTTGGTGATCTCATCCTGTCTCGTGGCTTTAAATCCCATCCACACACTGATGAGGCCGGCATGTTCATACTCCATGTGGATATCTAAGAGGCTGCTTACACCTAAAGCAGTGGGAGACAGATATTTAACAAGCCATTGCAACCAAGTGGGTGAGCGTCAGGAATGGGGCACACACATAGCTGGAGAAAATACATGCAGGCCACCAGCAAAGGGAGGCACGCAGCCACCATTGTCACCCTCACCACCTGCACTTCGCTCTCTCACCCATGAAGGTCGGCAGCTAGAGTCGGTCCGAGCTGAGGCAGCCGAGAAGGGCGACGTGGGGCTGGTGGCCGAGAACAGTCGCAGCACTCAGAGACTCATGCTGCCACCACCCCCCCTCACCACCTCTGGGGTCTTCGCCAAATTCTGTGACATCGCTGGGCTCACAGGCAGTGCTGTGAGTGGGACAGTATCCCAGACCTGCTCTTGGTCTTGGGGACGTAAGGCCATGGGTGTGGCAAGAAGGCTTCTGGTTAGACTATTTGGGGCTGGGTCTCTTCGGTTCTGCTCATGGGGTGCAGAGTTGCCTTTCCTCCTTCCTGTTCTCAAGACTGGAGGAGTCTGCTCTGGAGATTCTAGTACCCAGTGCTGTGCCTGCTACATGATAGGATTCAGTAAATATTTACTAGAGGGAGGGAGGGAAGCAGGGAAGAATGCTGGCTCATTTGTATTGCCCTGAGAGCAGGAAGCCATGAAAGTTGGGCCAGGGCAGGGAGGTGGGCAGGTATTCCAAAACAGGGTGGCAGCTCCCCAGGTGGGGAGGAGGTGTAGTCTCTCCCTTTACCACCAGGCACTGACTGCTCTTCCCCTACCTCTTCCAGTCCATGACCAAGAAGATAGACATCATCAAAGGCCTCTTTGTGGCCTGTCGTCACTCAGAAGCCCGCTTCATTGCCAGGTGAGTGTGTGGGCCTATGAGGTTGGGAAGAAGAGGGGACTACAGACCCAGGAGGTGAAAGTAGGGAGGGACTGGCAGCTGGAATCACTTAGACCCTGACAGCCTTTGGATGAGAAAAGCATGAGCCAGGGACCCAACCCTGAGGGAAATATGTTTCCTTTTATGGACCTCCAGGCTCCTCTCCTTTTGTAGTGCTCCCTGGAGAAGTTCCTGGGACTCGTGGGCAGAGCATGCTGTGATTGATTAGTGATGTCTGCCTTGGCCTGAGAGATGGGGCAATGCAGCACGAAGCCACGATTTGCTCCCAGTGGGAGCAAAATCATGACCACTCATGTCAAGGAGCATTTCTTGGGGGCACTGCCCTGTGTCAAGTGCTTTATCCCATCAGCTCCTCCCAACAACTCTGTGAGGTGGGCATTGTTATCCTCACCCCCAGTTTACAGAAGGGGAAATGGAGGCATGAGGAGGTTAAGCCACTGGCTCAAAGAAAAGCCTGTGCTGGGGTCAGGTTGTGACCCTCACGCTCACCAGGGTGGGTCGTGTTCCAGTACCAGGCCCAGCTCTCTCTGACTCACGCTCCCTTAGCCTCCCCACACTTCCAGGGCACCTACTTCTGTATACCCCTCCCCACAACCCCTAGCAAATACCAGTGGTTGTGATCATCACTGGCCGGCCTCAGTTTTTTCATCTGTCACATGGGGTTGGGTGATCTCTTGGGTCCCTTCCAGGCTCTGAAGATTTTTCCGGTTTTTTGAAAAGGTCTAGGAAGAGTTGAGTTGGTAGAGACCAGGGACGGCAGGAGCAAGATGTAGAGGTCAAGATTGGAAAGGAATAAATAAGCCCAATCCCTCGGCCTGCTCTCTCCCCAGATCCCTAAGTGGACGACTGCGCCTCGGGCTGGCAGAACAGTCGGTACTGGCCGCCCTTGCCCAGGCCGTGAGCCTCACGCCACCAGGCCAAGGTGAGCTCCTTTGGCTAGTCTTCGTGCTCATCACTGGAGTTAACTCACGTGTCCCTTTTCAGAAGTCCATGCCCCACCCTTTCCCCACATGGTTCCTGCCACTCTAGGCTCCTCACCCCTGAGGAAAGCGTCTTGGGCAGCCACATTTACATTCCTTCTGCTACAACAAACCACTGTGAACCCTGGGGTAGCTGAGGGGTCAGGCCCATCCCAAAGCCTCTGGTGGGTTTTTTTCTTAGAATTCCCCCCAGCCGTGGTGGATGCTGGGAAGGGCAAGACGGCAGAGGCCAGAAAGACGTGGCTGGAGGAACAGAGCATGATCTTGAAACAGACGTTCTGGTGAGATCCAGGGGCTGTGGCAGAGTGCCAGAGGCAGGGTGAGCCCAAGAGACAGTGGGCAGAGCACAAGGGGCCATGGACGACACACAGGCTGTCTAGGAGGTGGTGACAGAGAGCAAGAAGTGGTGATCTAGACAAGATTGATCAGAAAAGTGGCATATAGTGTAGGATCAGTGACACAGGGAGAGGCAAAGAGGTGCTAACAGCATGTGACTGAATAGGAGGCATCAGATTTCTGAGTTCCAGACAGGGCTGCGCATATACAAAGGCCATGAGAAACTTGTAGGGGAGCTGATGACTGTATAGCAGGAGGTTGTTACAGTCACAGGAGGACATCCATGGGCGATGGTGAGGGCTGCAGAGAGAGCCATGTGAAGGGACCTTGGCCGGCAGCCAACCCAGGGCTGGCAGCAGCGAGACAGTAACTGCCCCAGAGACAATGTCAGAGGTGGGAATGTCGCTGAGAAGTTCCACAAAGGCTGGACTCTGCCTGCAGATAGGGTTCTACCACCTATTGATCTCAAGCCCCACCCCAGGCTCATTAAATCAGAATCTTTGCAGGTGGAGCCCAGCCTTGAGAGAACTTTTCTTTAACACATCCTTGAATAGTTTTTCATGAGTAGTCTGGGTAGGATTCACTGGTCTCATGGTGATAGATAAGGAGACCTTGGCGGGCCCAGACTAAGGGAAACATCAGAGTGATGGAGGGAGCAGCAGACACATGGTGATAAGAGGAGTGGGGGGCATGGTAACTGAGTCAGAGATATTCACGAGCCCAGGCTTCTGGGCATAGGCAGAAGTATCTTTTGCAAGTAGAGTTTGCAGCCAGAGAGCAGAATTTCCAAGCTGTGCAAGTTCTAGAAAGATTCCCACATCTGTTCTCACCCTAGTGAGGTGCCTGACCTGGACCGAATTCTCCCTGTGCTGCTGGAGCATGGCCTGGAACATCTCCCAGATCACTGCAGGCTGAGCCCAGGTACCAGCCCTGCCCTCTACAGAGTCAGTGTGGTGGTATCCGCTACTAAGCACCTCTCTAAGAACCTGTAGGACCGTCTTCCCTCCCCACCATAATTGAATCCTTTTCCCCAGTGCTGAAACCCATTCCTTTTCTCCTTGGACTTTTTCCTTCTGTATCAGGTAGGGTAGGTAAAGCTACTATGACAAAGATACCCCAGAAGTCAGTGGGTCAGGCCAGACAGAATTCTTTCTCTCACACATAAGTGTCCAGAGCAAGGCAGGAAGCTAGGGAGAGTACACAGCTGTGCTCCAGGGATCATTCAGAGATCCAGGTTCTTTCTGTCTTGTTCCTCTGCCATCCTGTAGTTGTCACCCTAATGTGTGTGATCAGATATAGCTCACATCTCTGTTCTAGATTGCAGAAAGAAGGAAAGAAAGGAGGGAGGTAACCAGATTCCTTACAAGGATGTGACCCAGACACATGGCCTTTCCTAGCTGTAAGAGAGGCTGGGTATGTAGTTCTAAACTAGAGACCAAGTGCCCTTCTAAAACTTGGGAGGGTTCATTCTTTTACTCAGTGGCAAGGAAGGAGAATGGGTCCTGGGGCACATTAGAAGTCTCCTCCGCCATACATTCCCTCTCTCTGTCCCATTCCTACCCTACTTACTCTCTCTCCTCCCCTCCCAGGGGTCCCCCTGAAACCTATGTTGGCTCATCCCACTCGGGGTGTCAGCGAGATCCTGAAACGCTTTGAGGAGGCAGCTTTCACCTGCGAGTATAAATACGATGGGCAGAGGGCACAGGTATGAGGAGGGACACATCCTTTCACAGAAAGGAAAATGCCAAAGAGCAAGGATGTGGGGTCAGTCAGACCTGAGCTCAAAGACAGTCTCTTCCACATACTGCCTGGCTGACATTACTCATCTCTCTGGGCTTTAGTTTCCACTTCTGTGCAATGGGTCTGGTAATAACTAACCACAAGAGCTTGTCTGAAGATAAAATTCCTGACCTGCGGTAGTGGGAGCTTAAGAAATGTTGGCTGCACTTGTGCCTTGCTGGTGGGTGTGTTAATTATAGCAGCCATTCTGGGAGGCCCTTACGTGACCCTTCGGGCAGTGATATGCACACGTGTCCTGAGACCCTGGGCCAGAGACGTCCTTGGGTATACAAGAATGCATGTTGTGGCTCTTCTGTCACGTTGGGAGCTGGCACCATCTTGGTATTCGTCACCTGGGGATGGGTAAGCAAGTGAGGTGGGTGGATGTTTGCAGAGCTTTGAAGCAGTTACAAGTACAGTATTCCCCTCTTATCTTTGGGGGATAGGTTCCAAGATACCCAGTGGATGCCTGAAAGTGCAGATAGTACTGAACCCTATATATACTATGTACGAATTTCTTTTTCCTTCACAATTTCATGGATAGAAAATTTGTTCTTACCATACATCTTAAACTCAGCGTACAAATTTTTTTTCTTTTCTTATTGAGAACTTTCACCTTTTCACTTAAAAGAAGCACTTTATGGCCTTTCTTTGGCATATCTGAATTACCAGCATCACTGCTCTTGTGCTTTGGGGCCATTATTAAGTACAGTAAAGGTTACTTGAACACAAGCACTGCAATGCCACTACAGTTGATCTGATAACGGAGATGGCTACTAAGTGACTACAGGCAGGTAGTGTAGACAGCATGGATACACTGGACAAATGGATGTTTCACATCCCGGGTGGGATGGAGTAAGATGGTGCAAAATTGCATAACACTATTCAGAAGGGCATGCAATTTAAAACTTATGAATTATTTAATTTTGGGATTTTCCATTTAATATTTTCAGACCATGGTTGGCCACTGGTAACTGAGATTGTGGAAAGCGAAACCATGGATAAGGAGAGACAACTCTATTAGACTCAAAAGACGCTTAGTATTCTAGATGGATCTTCAAAATAGATTGTTGAGGAAAAAATTAGACAAAATTATTTACAGTAGTGATAGTGATCTTATATATATCTATATATAAAATAGTTCTTGAAATAATAGCGTATATGTAAGATGAAATATATGTAGCACTGCTCAAGGACTGTGACCAGAACTATTAAAGTAAATAAGCTAACAGTAGAAACCAGAATGGTATTTACAGCATAACAACATTTAGGCTCATCAGCATATACACACACAGCAAGTTTCATGTGCTTACAGGGGGAGAGGATAGGGATTGGGGATGATAAAAAGGTGGCGGGGGCTTCCACAAACAGGGATGGGAGGTGCTGTTGGAACTGAGGAGATGATTCACTCAGTCTCTGCACCAGTCCTCCTCCAGAGCTTCCTGAACCTTCTACCAGCAAAGGTGGTGGTAGAAGGGAAAAGAGGGGCCACATGGGTGAACCTGGCTCTCATTTCCTCTCCCTTCCCTCACTGTGTCAGATCCATGTACTGGAAGGCGGGGAGGTAAAGATCTTCAGCAGGAATCAGGAAGACAACACCGAAAAGTATCCTGACATCATCAGCCGCATCCCCAAGGTGGGCATCTGCCATGCGCTTTCATTCTGGCAGGGGCTTCAGTTACCAGTGCAAAGAACCAAGGCCCGTCTAGGCCAGCTCTGCACAGTGGGAGGTTTGTTGGAAGGAGATCAGATCAGATTTGGCTATAAATGACAGTACACCCACTTAATCATTGCTTAAGCAGATGTTATTTTTTTCTCAAAGAGATCTGGAGGCAGGTTGCCCAAAGCTGACTTAGCTGTGCACTCATGTCCTCCAAAACCCAGCTCATTTCTACCTCTGTCCTCTACTGTCCTTTGCTGGTTGGCTTTTTGTCCCAATGTTTGTCCCCTTATAGTTCCCCAAATAGCTGTCACACTTTCAGACAAAAAGAGAGAAAAGGGATTCCAACTTCTGTCCCTCCCATGAAGAAAGTTAATGCTTTCCAGATACCTCCTTCCACCCCCGGTGACTCCAGCTTGGAGTCACTAGCCAGCACTGAGTCTCACAGCCACCCTAGTGCAGCAGAGGCTGGGAGAACAAGAAACTAACCCTGTGGCCTCTCCAGCAGGGAAGACAGGGAGAGAGGATCTGGATGAGTGTGGAGGGAGCCAGCCTGCAGAAATATAAGCCCAGAGTCTTAACAGGGCTAGGCCTCACAGGTCCTGGAGCAAGGGTTTCTCCACACCCAAAGCAGTCTTGGGCCTTCAGGAGTTTCAGGAGTCCTTCAAAGAGCCCTTCTTGCCTACCCCTAATTAGTTAGGAAATGGGTTCTTTTAGAACAGGAAGCGCAGTGTTTAGAATTCTGCCTGTTAGAGACAGTGAAGATGATAATACAGCACAGGCATTAGTGGAGTTCCTATTAAGTACCAAGCACTATTTTTTATATTTTATTAAGATGTATTTTTTAAAAATATTCTGATTTTAAGTGTACAGTATACAATTTCATGGGTTTTTGGAAAGTTTGTACACCCATGGAACTAACACCCCAGTCAACATATAAAACATTTCCATATTTCCGTCACTCTGCCCCGCCCAAGCAAGCCCCCCTCCCCTGCCTCCCACCATCCATCTGACAGTGGCAACCCCTGATCTGCTCTTTGGTTTCCACAGGTTAGTTTTGCCTATTCTAGAGCTTCCTCTAGGTGGTATCATACAGTAGGTAGTCTTTTCTATCTAGCTTCTTTCACTCACTCATTCAACAAGTATTTATTGGACATCTTCTCTGTGCTAGACCCTGTGCTGGAGGCTTGGGGATAACACAGACAGGCTTGTCGTGGTCTTTGCCCTCCCTGAGCTCACAGCCTAGTAGGGCAGGCAGACCTTCATCAGAGAGTCTCGCTTCTGTGGGAGCCTGTGGAGCCTGTATAAGAAACAGACTTGTCTCTGAGTTGGTGTCAGGGAAGCTGCGTGACTCCAGGGTACAATATGAATGGTACCCCTAGAGTTTTGTGACACAGTGTTCCAATGAAGGAAAAGAAGGCTTCCCAGTGAAGGCAAAGGACAATGAAGGAGAAAGACAGGGGCATCCTAGCAGGAACAGCATGTGCAAAGACCTGGTGGTGGAACAGAAGTCGCCCTTTTGAGAAACAGAGAGGCTAATGTGCTGAGGTGAAGAGAACATGGCTGAGCAGGCCATGTGAGGCAAGGGAGGACCAGGGATTGACCAAGGAGAGTTCCCACAGCTTTGGGAGTGGTTTTTAGCAGTGATGCGCCATGATCAGATTTGGGGTTTGCCAGGATCGCCCTGGCTGCTATGAAGAGAGTGGATTGGAGGGGGTTAGTGCAGGAGGCAGGAGACCAGTAGAGTTATGTGGCTAAGGCTGGGTGCAGTGAGGTGGTGGGAAGTGGATGGCTTAGAGATTTCAGAGAGGAAATCGATGAGTTCACTGGGGAATTGAATGTGGGTGAGAGAAAGAGGGAGATGCCAAAGGCTCCTCGGTTTCCAGTTTGTGGGACTAAATCGTAAATCCTCAGAAAAGGTAGATTTTCCCTCTCTCAGCAGGGAATAAAAGAAGAGGGTCTGTGTTCATTCGTGTGTCTCTTTGAGGTTGGCATCAGTCATCAGTGGATCTTGAGGGCTGCAGAAGGAAAAGGGAATTTGTTTCCCATGTCTGTCTTTTTGCCTCATCCTTTACCTCTCACAAGCCCCAGGTCTCTCCCTTCACTTTTCAGATTAAACTCCCTTCAGTCACATCCTTCATCCTGGACACCGAAGCTGTGGCTTGGGACCAGGAAAAGAAGCAGATTCAGCCATTCCAAGTGCTCACCACCCGCAAACGCAAGGTAGTCCCAGCCTTTTGATATATGGCTGCCACAGCTCCAGCCATCACATTCTCATCCCAGCATCCCAGGTAGCATGGGGAGGAGGGCCCTTTTCTTGTACCTCTATAGTTTTATTGTGAAAGAAGATCTGTTCCAGGAGCCCCCACAACCTGTACCTCCAGACTTCCCCTTTACAACTGATTGGCCAGAGCTCTGTCATGTCACTGCCATTACCTCACGGAAGGCCAGGAGAGCAAATACTTGGCAAAGGGGAATGAGATGTCGGGATTAGCTGAGAGCCATCACAACTCAGGGCTTGGGGCTGGCAGCATTTCTGCCCTCACAGGTGTGCTGGGGAGAAGGGGAGAATTTAGGTGACAGTGGTATCTGCCTTAGGAATAAGGAAAGGGGATCCAACTAGCCAATCTCACCTTCCCCCCACTCCTGGTCTCCATTCTGCCCTAACCCAGGAGGTGGACGCATCAGAGATCCAGGTGCAGGTGTGTTTATATGCCTTCGACCTCATCTACCTAAATGGAGAGGTGAGTTCTGTCTCATGGCCAGGGGCAGCTGAGGGATAATGAATGGGTTGTTAAGTGCACTTGGGAGCCAGTGGTCTGAGTTTCATTTCTGACTCTGCACGTCACTGAGCTAGGAGGCCACACTCAGGCAGTGGTTCTCCATGTGTGATTTAAGGACCCTTTTCAAGACCCTGTCGAGGGGGTCTGCAAGTTCTTCCCCTTTCCAACTCCATGTATGTGTGAGGCAGATTTTGTTCCTGTACTGCAGCCGAACACCATATCATAACCATCTGAATGTAAAAGCATATGTGAAAATCCAACCTCTATTAAGCTCAACATTAAAGAATTTGCAAAAATTAAAATAATGCCCCTCTTCTCCCTAATTTTTTTAAGTATAGGTGTTTTTCATAAAATATTTGAGTTTGGGCATATTGGATTTATTTTTTTTATCAATTAATATTTTTAAATTTCTTATTTTTAACTTCTAATAAGGTGTAAATATCAAGAAATGTAACCCCGTAAACAGGAGCTCTTTGGGGTGAGTCCTCAAGTTTAAGAGTGTAAAGGGGCTGAAAAGCTTGAAAATTACTGTTATAGGGATTGGTTTAGAATCTGGAGTTCTGGGCTGGCCCGTGGCTCACTTGGGAGAGCGTGGTGCTGACAACACCAAGTCAAGGGTTAAGATCCCCTTACCGGTCATCTTTTAAGAAAAAAAAAAAAGAATCTGGAGTTCCCATGTCAGGAAGCATTCTCACCTTGGCCTGGTGGAGGAGAGCCAGTCCTCCTCTGGGCATGGATAAGGGAGAGCCAAGCTAGAAGACCTCTTTTCTTGTGCATCCCCCCCCCCCCCCCCCCCCGCTTCTACCCTGATGGCATGCAAGAACAATGTTTCGTGCTAAATCCAGATTTGGATCTGCTTGAGTGATTTCAAATAGGGCTGTAGCTGACCCAGGAGAACTTACAGCATATAAGAGGACAGTGAAAGCAAATAAGGTCAGTTTCTACAGGCAGGTGAGATCATTTTAGAGTACAAGTGAGTGGAGCTTTCCCATGAATAAATATGCTCTAATTCAGGGCTTCGCAAACTATAGCCTGTGGGCCAGATCTGCCCCACCACCTGTTTCTGTAAATAAGGTTTTATTGGAATGCAGCCATTCACTTACATATCGTATGTGGCTGCTTTTGCCCTACAGCAGCAGAGATGAATGGTAGCAACAGAGACCACGTAGCCCACAGAGCAAGAATATTTGCTATTCAGTTCTTTACAGAAAAAGGTTGCCAACCCCTGGATTAACACTAGAAATTTCCTCCCAGAAACGTGTTTATTAACCTCATGATTTTCGACCTTTTTTTTTTTTTGGCCTTTCTTCAACTGGCATTAAAAATTGAAAGAGGGCTGGGGGCTGGCTGATTAGCTCAGTTATTTAGAGTGTAATGCTGATAACACCTTGGTCTGGGGTCTGGATCCCCATATCAGCCACCAAAAAAATTTAAAAATTGTAAGAGACCCACAAAGTGTTAATTTGAGCTCCAGCAATGCTTTGGCTCTGATGCTCCTGAGGTCACCGATTCTAAGTGGGGTCTAGCCCCTCTTGCCAATAACCTGCCCCGTGTTTTAAATTTTCAGAATCATCCTGACAGCGTGGCTCTTCCCTCTCAAGGCTTTCCATAAACCATGTTGCTACTTGTGACCCCTACGTTTTCTGTTTGTATCAAGGTCAGGGCTGTTGTCTTTATTTCCACAATAATGTTCCATCCTCTCTCCTCCCTCACTGACCCCTTAGTCCCTGGTACGTGAGCCTCTTTCCCGGCGCAGACAGCTGCTCCGGGAGAACTTTGTGGAAACAGAGGGTGAGTTTGTCTTCGCCACCTCTCTGGACACCAAGGACACTGACCAGATTGCTGAGTTCTTGGAGCAATCTGTAAAAGGTGAGGGCACCCACTCTTCTCTCAGCCAAGGTCTTTAGCCTCTCTGTGACCTGTGCTGACACCAGCTCCCGAGCCTGTTCCCTACCCTAGACAATTTGACCAGAATCCCACCTGCTCAGGCCCTCATGAGCCAGTGGTTCCCAAGGCCCATGCTTATGTGTCTTCCTCAGATTCCTGCGAGGGGCTGATGGTGAAGACCCTGGATGTCGATGCCACCTACGAGATTGCCAAGAGATCTCACAACTGGCTCAAGGTGATTCCTGCCGCCGAATTAGCCTTTCCTGTTAGAGCCTAGGTCTGGAAATCTGTCCCAACTGGTCAGTCAATTTTGAGTCTCCACCCTACCCCCTGTTTGAGCTCAAGAGCCCTTTTCATGATCCCCCTTGCCTTGCATTGCAGCCAGCCTCAAATCATCTTCCCTCTGCAAGTCCTTTTCAATGAGTTTACTAAGAACTGATTGAGAACCACCTTAGTGAGAACCACCTTGGCCTAGGCACTGAGAAAACCATGGTGAAAAAGCCAGATGAGGTTTCTGCTCTCTCTGAGTTTGCCTTTCATGTCATCTGAGGCAGATGAGAAGAAAGCCAACCAGTAGATAAAAGAGATGAAGTCAGGCAGTAAGGAGTGCTGCGAAGAAAGCAAGTCAACTCAGGGCCAGTCTGCCAGCACTCTTGGGTGATCGGGTAAAACCTCTAGAGATGGTGTTTGGGCTCAGACCCAGATGACAGGAAGGGGTGGTGAAGACTGGAGGCAGAGCATCTAAGCAGGGGGAACCACAAGTGGAAAGGCTCAAATGGGGAAAAGCTCGACATGTGCAGGGAGCAGGGGCAGGTGAGGTCAGAGTGGAGAGCAGGCCCTAGATCACATAGCAGCTTGGGGCCACTGTAAGATAAAACTGGGTTTTCCTCTAAGGGTTTTGGGAAGCCAGTAGAGGTTTTGTGCAGGGGAGCCACATGGTCTGATTGTCATTTTGTAAAGGTCCTCTAGCTGAACTGTGGATAGTGAACAGGTGTGGTGGGGGTTGGGCAGAAGTGGGAGCAAGCAGGTAGGAGGCTGTTGTCTGGTAAGAGGCGATGGAGGCTTGAATGGAGAAGGGCAGTGAGGGGTGGGCAAGACATGCGGGTGATGAGCTGGCCAGACCTCCTGACTGGATCTTTCTGTGTATGTATTATTTATTTGTGGTCTGTCTCCCCTCCTAGACTGTAAGCAGCTGTGAGAGTACAAACCTGTCCTGTCTTAGGAAATATGGACTGTCGTACACCCAAGACTGAACTTCTGTCTGGCCCACAGTCAGCGCTTAATAACTGGTTTTTGAATGAATGGGTAAAATGTTCTCCATGTGAAGGAGTGAGTGGAATGAGTTGACAGTATCTCCACGCTGAGGGAAAGAGGGAGTCATGGGTGACTTCTGCGATCCCCTAGATCCTGCCTGCTCTTCCCATTTGCTCTTTTTTAAGCGTAGAAGCCTTTTCACATCCATCACCTCCCGGTGGCCATCCTCAGTGTTCTTTCTGGAAGTTATTCTCAGACTCACCCCTAGTCCCTCCTCAACCCACTGATTAGCCTCCAACAGTAAGGTTTCCACGTTGGGCCCACCCCCTCTCACCTCTTGGCTTCCCTTCTCTCAGCTGAAAAAGGACTACCTCGATGGCGTTGGCGACACCCTAGACCTTGTGGTGATCGGTGCCTATCTGGGCCGGGGGAAGCGAGCCGGCCGGTACGGGGGTTTCCTGCTGGCCTCCTACGACAAGGACAGTGAGGAGCTGCAAGCCATATGCAAGGTCCTAGGGGCTTGGGGCTGATCGCAGAAGCGGGAGGGAAATAGATTAGACTCCTAGGGGGACTTCCTACTGGGCTACCCGGGAAGGGCTCAGACCAAGAGGCTCTCATGTCTTCCCTATGAAGGATTATCTTTTTCCTAGTTTAATGGTGGCTTAAGAGAAGGCTTTATTTTTCTCTCATGTAATGAGAAGTCTGGAGGGGAAAGGCTGCTCTCCAATGTCATTAGAGATCCAGGCTCCTTCTCTTTCCCAGCAATTGTTATTGTCATGTGCTTCTGGCCTCATCATCACAATGTGATGTTCCAGCCATCATGGCCATTTGTGCTCTAAGCAGCAGGAGGAGGATGGCTCAAGGGCACAGGGGTGGGCCACCTGAGTCTGCCTTAGCCAATGAACAGTTTCTGCTTAAGTTTCATTTGTCAGAACTTTGCTCAATGGCCCACCCCTATCTACAGGGGACTCTGGTAAGTGTGGTTTTGTTTGGTTTTTTGTAAGTTTAAAAACATTTTTTTTAAGCTGTGCACATTGTGACTGCATTTTCCTGTGTATTTCCTGCATTCCCTTATCCAACAAATTTGGATCTCTTGGCACAGAAATAGAACAAATATCACTCAAAATCCCATAACTCAGAGGCAAGCACTAGTAACATTTGAGGAAATGTTTTATTTATAATTTTACAAAGTTGTGATCCTTCTCTATGACTAATTTTCTTCTGCCTTTTTGCCCTATAAATACTTTCTTTTAAATGTTATCATATGCATTTAAGTAATATGGGAACATGACCTGAAGGCCTGCACAAGAATTTTCAAATCGGTATGCTCCGGTTTCCTGAACCAGTTCCCTATAGTTGTGTGGTTAGATTGTCTCCAGCTTTGTTTTTATGAATAACGTCAACACAATATACATTAACAAACGTAATCAGTGATGGAAGTGATTTTATAATTCACCAATATCTTTAACCACCAGTCTGTCACCATCTTATATTATTTATTTAGAATAGATTTTTAGAAGAGCTATTGTTAGGACAAAAGTCAAACAATTTTTAAGACTCAAAACAAAAAGGACTTTCCAGCTGGAAGTTTATATCAGTAGTTTGAAGATGCCCATCTTGCTACATGTCTGCCAGCATCAAGTGTTATTACTATTTTTTAGCCTTTACTATTTTGATAGTCAAAAGAAACTCTTGGCAATGTTAAAATTGGAGATAACAACCAATTACTGGGCAGGTAGGATGTGGGTGAGCCCAAGGGAGCGACTTCCTGTACCAGGAAGACGGAGTAGAAGGAGCAGGAGTTTCCCCACAAGCAAAGGCAGTTAAAGGAATTCCAGTTGGGAGAGTTGTTCCCCATCCAGTTATGTTTTGCAATCCATCGAGGATGCTCAGCCCCCTGCTCCCCAACTCACCCCATTCCTCTGGTTTCTGTGGGTACTGGTTGGACCAGAATGGGATAGGGACCACCAGTGTACACAGATTCAGGTCCTTAGATGGCCGGAGCAGGGAGAAAGTTCCAGGATGGATGGCTGAGCCTTTGACCTACCATGTCCTCCCCATAGCTTGGAACTGGCTTCAGCGATGGTGAGCTGGAAGAACATCACCAGAGCCTGCAGGTAAACCATAGCAGCTATGCCTTGGCCACTCTGTCTCTGACAGCATGTCCTTCTGTGTGCAGGGCTCTTGGACTCCACTATCTTGGGGCTCAGGGTGTGGGCAGGAGGGCAGTGGGCAGTGGAGCTGGCTTTGGAGTCCAACACATCCAGGTTCGAGTCCCACTCTGCCATCTACTGGCTGGTGTCACTGGCCCGGGATCATCTCCCTGAGTTCAGCACCTTAGCTGCACCAGGGGCAGTCATAGGGCGCTGTTGCAGGGATTCCATGAGTTAAATCCTTGTAAAGTGCTTTGTGATCCCCTAGTGAGTGAGAGTGTTGTTATCATGGTCACAGGCATTTTGGGGTATGAGTCTCTGCTCTGTGTATTGGTATCTCTACGTCCTGACTCCTTCTCAGTCCCATTCTTTGTTTCTCTGTTTCCTTCTCTCTGGGTCTGTGCTCTCCTCCCCTCTCCATCCCCTCACCCCCAAGTCTGTGTCCCTCTCTCCCTCTTTTTGTCTTTAGTATCTCATCTAACCTCCCAAGGTCTCTGTCTTTTGTTTCTTCACTTCTCCCATTCCCTTGCCTCCCTACTCCCACCCCTTAGCTTTTTACTTTAAGGGGTATCTCTGTTTCTTTGTCCCCTTCCCCCATTTTCTTCCCTCTTTCCCCACTCCTCAAACCCCCAACTCCCTAACTTAGCCTCGACTTTGAGATCCGAGACCTCTCTTCCTCCTTTCTGCTGCTCACTGCAGGCCCTGGTGCTCCCCACCCCACGCTCCTACGTGCGGGCAGATGGTGCTGTGGCCCCCGACCACTGGCTGGACCCCAGCACTGTGTGGGAGGTGAAGTGTGCTGATCTCTCTCTCTCCCCCATCTACCCTGCTGCCCGGGGCCTGGTGAGTAACTAGTGGACTGGGGTCGATCCTGTGAAGTAATTGCAGGTGGTAAAGTGGGGAAGGGGACCTTGGAGCCCATGTCTGCTCTTCCTGAGTGATGATTGAGAAAACTTTAGCTTGCATTTTATTTGGGTGTCAGAGAATGAGGTCAAAGATCTTTTTAAAAAAAAATTTCCTATGAGTAGAAAGGAAACAGTGACATTGCTCCCTTTAATATCATAATCTCACCTTCAGCTCTGAATTTTTGAAAACTCAATTCTTTTAAGTAAAAGCTTAGTCTGCTTCCTGCTGAGCATTCCATTCAACTTCTACAGTTTCCTTCTCGACCATAATTAATTTTTACTTTGTCAGGTTTTTTAATTTCTTGGCTAATTTCTTTCTCTAGTGGTTCAGTCCTCAGTACTGGTTGAAGTAGTGGTGTACACCAGGGGAAAACACTAGTTCATGGCCAGCACCAGGAAGGGTCTTTACTTTCTCCTTCAAAAGAACAGTGAATCTCAAATTTAAAACACACTTTCTTTGAAATTTCTTTCGATCCTTCAAAACCTAGCTAGCATGTACTTTTCTAATTAGAAGCAGACTTCCATTTTTAAAGGGGAACTTGTATTTTTTAATTTCCCACTCATGGTGCACATCAGAGAGTCAGGGTCCCTGTGTAACAAGCGATAGGAGCCAGCATTTATCTGGGGTTTGGAAGCAGGCACTGTGTACTAATTAGCATGTTACACTCATTTAATCCTCACAAAGATGCCGAGACATGGCAACATGAGCATCTCCGTTTTACAGGTGAGTAAACAGGGCCCCAGAGAGCTTAGGTAACTGGCCAAGAATCGCGTGGCTCCTGAGAGTGAGTAGCTGAGATTTAAACCCAGCAGTCTGGTTCTAAAATCTGTGTGCTCACTGTGTTGTTCTGCCTCTCAGCCATAATCATAACAACAGCATAAGTAACAGCTATAGCAGTTGGCATTTCTTAAGTGCTTATTATGCACCAGGTACAGTTCCGAACACTTGGTCAACTTATTTAATCCTTACGACAACCCATTGCTCAGCCTCATTGTATGAATCAGGAGACTGAAGCCAGTGTGAAGGAGGAAGGAGGAGACTATGGATAAGGAATTGCTACAGCCACGGACTGCCAGTTAGACTGCAGGAAGGTTTTCATCATCACCCCTCCTTCCCAGGTGGATAATGAAAAGGGGATCTCCCTTCGTTTCCCTCGGTTTATTCGCGTCCGGGAAGACAAGAAGCCAGAGGAGGCCACCACCAGTGCCCAGGTGAGGCACTGGGAAGAGGGCTACGTCACCCAGGAGTGGGTTTGCTTGGCCGGACCAGCTTCTCAGAGAGGTGGACTCTGGCCTGGAACATTGTGGAAGTGGTAGCAGCTACGGAGCTTCTGACCCACCCCCTCCCACTCTCTCTCCTCAGGTGGCCTATCTGTACCGGAAGCAAAGTCAGATTCAGAACCAACAAGGCACAGGTTTAGAGTCTGACCTTGAAGATTTCTACTAAGCCCCTGCCCTCCCAGGGGCCTGGGGCGAAGGGCGGCAGAGGTGGAGGGAACCCAGGGATATTGCCTCTATTTCTAAGCAAATCTGGTATTGATGTCTACATGGTTTTTGAGTCACATTTGAATATGAGTATGTGTGAGGGGGTGGTTTACACTGGGATCTAGGAGTCATTTGGTCATTTCTCTCAATAAATAATTATCACACATGTACTCTGTGACAAGGTTCATGCTGGGTTCTGGGGGCATGGTTTTAATAGCTCACATTTGTGTAGCATGTAACTGTGTCAGAAACTGAAAACCAGCACATTTCAATAGAACTTTCTGCATGTTACAAGTGTTTTGTATCTCCTCCGTGCAGTGCGACAGCCCCAGGCCACTGCAGCCGTTGAGCATTTGACATGTGGCTAGTGCAATTGAAAGCTGGAATATTTCTTTTAAAAGAATTTTAATTTAAATAGCCACACATGGCTAAGGGCTATTGTATTGGACAGTAGCAGTGTAGAGTCTTTATATATATTTTAACTTGTTGAACATCCCAGTCATCCTACAAGTAGGCATTGTAATGAGCCCTGTTTCACAGATGTGGACAGAGGAGCACAAAAGAGTTAAGTATCTTACCCAGAGCCCCAGCACCAGGGCTGTGACCTGGCAGTCTGGCTCTGGGCCCTACACCATTCCAGTAAGACTCCCATCCTCTTGGGAGACATAAGTACAGTGACTTTTGTGTGACTCCCAGTTCTGCCAACTACCGACTAATGACCAGGCATGGCTTCAGAATCTTCAGCATAGTGTTCCAGACGGTACCCCATGAGGGCAGGCACTGGCTATACCTGTTCATTGTTATTTCCCGAGCCCCTACCACAATACCTGGCATGAAGTAGGTGCTCCGTAAGTCATGGCTGAATGTCAGTCTCCATTGTCATAAGAAGTAAAACCCAGGCATCACTGTTAGTCACCCCCAACATCCCTGTACCCCTCTTCCTTCCAAAGTCCTCCCTGAGTGCTGACTTCCCCTCACCATGAGCTTCAGAGGAAGGAGCCCCTATGCACACTGTGGGTACGATTAGGCCAAGCCAGTAATGGTGGCCCTGTGCAGCATGCCACAGACTGGGTTAGACATGGACATGCAATGGAACTTCGGCCAATGCAACAGGAAGTCTGTTGGGACTGGGGGAGGAAGCTTCTGGAAAAGCTTCTATTTTTCTGAGATTGTCACAGAAAGAACAGCCCTGGCAGCTTCCTTTGGACCTCAGTTGCCCTCTGGCCACATGCTAAGGAGGGAAGAACCAGGAGTTGGGTGGACAAGCAGAGCAGAACCCAGGTCTGCTGCCAGATTCCCATTGTGGGATACAGTGAGGTCCCTTGATGGTGAAGCAGCTCTCATTTGGGTCTTCTGTTACCTGTAGTTGTGGCATCCTAAATGGGGTTGGTTTGAGGGTTAAAAAATGTAATGCATGTAAAGTGTTTGGAGCAAAGGTTCTCAAACCAGCAGCTGAATCATCACCACTTGGGATCTTGTTAGGAATGCAAACTCATGGCCCCACCTAAAACCTACTGCCCCAAAACCTTTCAGGGTGGGGCCTGGGAATCTGTTCTTTGACAGGCCCTCCAGGTGATATGGATTGAATTGTCTTCCAAGTCTTGTCATTGATGCTTAATCCCCATTGTAACTGTTGAGGGTGGGAAGTCATATTATGGTAGTTGAAAGGCCTTGCAGAGGTGATTAGATTCTGAGAACCATGCCTAGTGAATAGATTAATAATGGTGGTTATGGGTGTGGTTCTGAGGGTTTTGAAAGGAGAGCTATGTGACAGTCTCTCTCTGCTCTGCCATATTCACCATATGATACTCTGAGTTGCTGTAGTCACCACCAGGACAAGGCTCTCACCAGATTTGTTCCCTGGACTTTGTAATTCTCAGTCTCTGAAACTAACAGTAAATTTCATCTTACAAATCACCTAGTTCCAGATATTTTGTTATAAGCAACAAAAACAGACTAATACACCAGGTAATTCTGAAATGTGCTGGTGTTTGAGATCCACTGATTGAGAGTTTAGTGACACCTAGATATTTGTAGCTGTGATGATGGTGGTGGTGGTGGTGATAAAGAAGAGAGAGGTAGAGAAGGAAGTGGGGAACTCTTGTTGGATATGCTGATAGGACCCAGAGCAAGAAAACTTCTTACCTAATTCATAGAGACAGTTGTTGGTTCCCATGCCCAGGGGAGCAGGCAGTGGATGATTTGCCAAAGGCACATGATGAAAGATGAGACAAAGGAAAAGTAGGAGAGTAGTGTTGTGAGGCTAGGGGCATGGAGATGCTCAGCTCTGTCAGGCTGGGGAGAAGGAGCCTGGGGCTGGTCAAACGGGGGTGTGTTGACCTCAGGGTTTTGGGGAGGTCAGGGGAGGGATGCAGATGGGAGGCCAGACCAGATACGAGGGAGCTGTGGCAGGACTGCTCTGTGTGCACCATACAGTTTCCTCCCCACCCCCATCCCCAGAACAGGGCTGTGCCAAGTTTTTCAGACTCCCTTGCAGTTATGTGGAGCTGCACTGCTGATTTCCAGCCAATTAATGTGTATGTGATGACCCTCACCCTCCAACAATGCCCTGTGTTCCCCTCCATGCTTGCTTGCTCTCTTACCCATGCACAGAAAATGGGAAAGGAGAAGGGCTCTGTGGGTGGGAGAGACACAATGGGAGGAGCCAGGGTCCCTGAATGACTACATGGAGCAGAGTGTCCTTCCTCCCCCCACTCCTTGCCTGCCAACCCTCGTTAGACTATATGTTGAATGAGAAATAAACCATTTTGTTAAGTCACTGGAATCTCGGGGTTTTTTGTTACAGTGGTGGGCCTACCCTGACTGATCCAAGAGGGCTTTAGGATGGTGAGGTGTGGGAGAGGGACGGGAGGGGAATGTTCAGCTAAGGAGGAATTGCAGGGAGAAGGGATGCGGGGGGGAAAGGTGGGCATTATCCCTATTTTATGGATAAGGAGCAGAGAGGTTAAATGAGGATCCAGGACTTGAACTCAGGTTGTGTTTAGAACCAGTGTTCTTGACTACCAGGGAGACCCCTACCAATTAAAAATCAGTACTGAATAGATACATTGACTGAGCCCCCTGCATGCCAGTTGTGAGCAGGGCGCTGGGCATACTGGTGAGTAAGGCCAACCTGGATCCTACCCTCAGAGAGGGTAACCTAACCTATTTCAGAAGACACACAGTGAAGTAAAACCACACAGCTGTATTCTCAGAGTTCTGGTGGTCAGAAGTCCAAAATCAGTTTTACAGGGCTAATATCAAGGTGACGGCAGGGCTGGTTCCTTCTGGAGGCTCCAGGGGAGAATCTGTTTCTCTGCCTTTTCCAGCTTCTAGAGGCCACCTGATGTCCTTGGCTTATGGCCCATTCATCTTGAAAGCCAGCTGCATCACATCTGCAAATCTCTCTACTGTGATTGTATCACCTTCTCTCCATCAAATCTCTGCCTGCCTCTTACAGAGACCCTGGTGACTATATTAAGAGCCCACCTGGATAATCTAGGATACTCTCGTCATCTCAAGATCCTTAATCCAGAAATCCTTTAGCCACATAAGGTCACATTCACAGGTTCCAAGGATCAGGACCTGGACATCTTTGGAGGCTGTTATTATTAAGCTCACCACATACAGTATGATGTGTTAGAGGAAAACCACAGGCAAATAGAGCAGGCAAGCAGGATGACTGGGATGCCCACAAGACCTGCTCAGGGTGGGGGGCCCAGGCTAGGGTCTTCTTCTAGCAGGAGGCATCTCACCTTCAGGTGGGGCATGGAACATGAGCTTCTAGACATGGAAATATGTCAGGATGTCCTGATGCCCCTGCAAGGAAAGAAAACAGGTTCCTAGGGAAGGTTCTCCACCCACCCTCTGCTCTTTGTTTCTGTCTTTAATATCTGCCCTTCTGTCTCTGTCTGGTTCCTCTACCTTTGTCTCTTGCCTGTCTTCTCCCCACTCCCTTTGTCTCTGTATTTGCCAAGGCCTTTGTCCCTGTCATCTAATCCATACCAACCTCACTTTGCTGTGTGCAATTCAGACAGTAGGTCTCTGCCGCTCTGTCGCTTTCTTTTCCCCTGTGTCTCTGTCATTGTCTCTTGCACAAGCTGTCTCTTGTGCATTGTTTCTTTGTTTCTGTCTGTCTCTCTCTGCATTTCTGTCTCTGTCACAGCCAAGGAATACAGTATTTACTTTCACATTCTTGCAGTTAGCAGTGCCCTTGTGGCCCCGTATGGTCAGACCCAAAGGACATAAGCACAGAGTCTCCTGGGAGTTCCTGGGAAAACTTATCTTTCATGTTCAAAAAGCCCTTCCCTTCTTGCCTTAACTATAGATGTGATGGTTGGAGCTGGGACCACTACCTTGTGATCATGAGGAAAAGGAAAGTGAAAAGGAAACTAGCCTCACAACCCTTAGCTGTTGAGCCAAGGGCAGCAGCTGCCTAAATGTGGCTTTTTGTTCTGTGGGGTTGGGGGGGGGGCGGGCAGAATAAATCCCAGGTGTGATTATGCCAGTGTAAAAATGTTTTGTTTCTCAGGGCCAGCCCGTGGCTCTCTCGGGAGAGTGCGGTGCTGATAACACCAAGGCCACGGGTTCGGATCCTATATAGGGATGGCCAGTTGGCTCACTGGCTGAGCATGGTGCTGACAACACCAAGCCAAGTGTTGAGATCCCCTCACTGGTCGTCTTTATAAAAAAAGAAAAGAAAAAAAAATGTTTTGTTTCTCATAGCTAAAAGTTTCTGACTCATATGGCTGTACCATAAAGGACTGCCAAATTAATGTCCATTCATGTTTCAAGTTCAAGGAAATATTTTATGTCTGGCATCCCCACGTGTCTGTCTGGTTCTGTGTGGCCCCCGTGAACACACTTCCCAGAGCAGCCATGGTGACCATGTCCCTCTGTGAGAGCTGGGTCAGGATGTACTCACTCACTAATGACCCTCATGGAGGGCTCACAAAGTAGGTACTTTTATTATCCCCATTTAACTGGTGACACAAGGATGTAAGTTACTTTCCCTAGGTTCACTAGGAAATGGCAGGCCAGGATTTGGTCAGACAGTCTGCTCCAAACTTTGCATCCATAGCCACTAACTGTACTGTGGAGAGCTTTGTGTGCTCCTGTGAGGATATGGAACCTTATCCTGCAGGCAGGGAACTGACACAGTCAGGTCTGGGAATGAAAAGTTCATGCTGATGGCTGGAATATGTGAACACTGAAGAGATGAGCCAGGAGTTAGGGGAGCCGTGGAGACTGTCTTCCCCCTGGTGAGATCCTGTTCTAAAAATTGTCAAAACCCTTGAAGGTGGGATGGTGCTTAGTGCTGGGTGGGCCCTGGGAAGAGTATGTAGGAGGGCAGCATGGGACTTCTGTAGGAGCCACAGTTGGAAGCGGCATTGGAAACTTCATTGCAATGACTAGAAGTCAGTCACATGACCATACAACTTGGTCACATGACCATACCTAGCTGCAAAGATTGCTGGGAAATGTAGTACCATGATAGAAAGTCACTTCCCAACAACAATTTCACTGTGAATGGAGCTTACAGATTTTTTTAGTGGACACAAAATGAGCTAGACTTGACCCTATGTGTTTCATGCATTGCCTCACTTAACTCCTCCCCCAAATCTATCATGTTAGTACAGTTATTAACTCCATTTTTCAGATAAGGAGATACCTCAGAGGATTCAGTTGCTTGCTACAAATCTCAGTTGGAAGGTGATGGACTGAGATTTGATCAGGGCTCTCAAACTCCAAAGACTTTGCTCTTAACTACTATG
The DNA here is from genome assembly GCF_027409185.1 of Cynocephalus volans. Taxonomy (NCBI): domain Eukaryota; kingdom Metazoa; phylum Chordata; class Mammalia; order Dermoptera; family Cynocephalidae; genus Cynocephalus; species Cynocephalus volans. The sequence goes on from NC_084469.1 coordinate 50,293,641, forward strand.
ACACAAGTAGGGTAATCCATGCTCAGCTTAAAATGAATGTCTCTTCTTTCAAATGCCATTTTCTTATCTGGAGTTATGAGTGCCCTTATCTGTACTTGCCAGGAAGTGGCATAGCTGTCATGGGCACACTGCTCATCAGTTTGGCTATAAAAATACTGTAAGGAAAGTAGAGAAAGTTTAGTCAGGATTTTTTGTCTCACATTTGTCACAAATGGACAAGATTCAGCACATTCACTAGAAACAAGTTATAAAAGTAGTGTAAATGTGCATGTGTGCCCATTTACTGATTCAGCATGATTGTTGTAAATTATGTAATGCTTGACTCATGACCGCTATGTGTACTTAGAGTATAAAGGTAACTGCTCTGAACTGCTGGTCGGCAGAGCACAGAGGGTACAGAGCATGGTCAGTGGAGTAGAGCCAGAGCTCATGTCTGAGAATAAAGCATGTCTGTGAAGCTCATATCTGGAGAATAAAGTACCCGAATCTTGCGTAAAGCTACCCGAATCTTCTTTCAATTACCTGACTCACAACCTGCATAGGAAGTGGCAGAAGAATCTGAGATTCCTGCCTGACAAGTACTCTGCCATTTTGGCAAATCAAGGCAACAGCGCTCATTGCTGCCAGTAGCATCCAGTTATTGAAAAGTAAGAGAGGGATGGTGTTCCTTCCCTTGCTCACTTTCTCCCTAGCGAGATGGTCTCATGCCAGAGAGTCAGGGGAGAGTCTTTATGTTTTAGGATGTCTCTTTTCTCCACCAGAATGTGAGCTATTTGAAGGCAGAAGGAGCATTATCTTCAGTTTTAGAAGACCAAGTGTGTGTTGAAGGAAGAGGCCACCATCAGTATCTGAAACAAGAAGCTAAGTTGCCTGCTTAGCAAGGGAATGCTGTTATTACAAGTCTTTGAGTGAAGCAGAGAGATGATCTCATTTGGATTTGGAAAGCATGGAAATTAGGGATTGGTTGATGGTCAGATGTAGAAATGTTCAGGAATTGATTGAGTTTAGCCGCAAAAATATGATCCCTGGAGTGTGGCTGTTGCTGATTGGCTGACTTTCACGTGTGTGGTCGCTGGTGTTAGACTCCCTTTGTTTTCTGGTACTCGAATGTGATACACAATGTTTATTAGGTAATCCATTGCATAAGGATTAATTAGTCTGTTTTAAGGAATATTTATCTTGAATATACTTATGACAATATTCTCCTGCTGAATACAGGCCTCAAGAGCCTATCATTAAAGGGTGACCTGAGCAAGGTGGCGGCCTAGGTGGTCACAGCCCTCCATGTGGTAACTATCCATGATGGAAACAGCTCTGGGCAAGCTCCGAAGTACAACAAAGAAGCTGCAGCAGCCCAGTGGGGCCCAAATACCCAAATGACCACAGAGAAAAGTGGAGGAAGCATTTTACTTGTATCACTCCATTCCCCTGATTGGCACGGCTCAGGGCCAGGAGTAATCCCCTCCCACAGAGACGCCCCCCAAACCTCCCACGGCAGAAAAGGAGAGCAGGAGGACCTCAGCAGCTATGCCCCCAAGACCCCTGCAGTCTTCACCCATGGGGACCCCAGCTGACAGAGCTACCAAGACCCCACACCACTGTGCTCCCAGGAGCTGGAGCTACCACAACCCCGCCCCAAGCCCCTGCTCTACTACACATGCGCCCCAGACCTGGCACCTGCTGCCCCTGGGCCCCAGACCCAGACTCAGGCCAGCCTTTGGCATGGGGAAGGTTGTATTAACCTGCTGCGCCGCTGTAACAGAGTACCACAGACTGGGTAGCTTAAACAACAGAAATTTTCTCACACTTCTGGAGGGTGGAAGCCCAAGATCAGGGTGTCTGCAGGGTTGGTTTCTCCTGAGGCCCCTCTTCTTGGCTTGTAGATGGCCGGCCTTCTCCTTGTGTCCTCATATGGTCTCTCCTCTGTGCGTGCCTATGTCCTAATCTCTTTTTATAAAGACACCAATCGTATTGGATTAGGGCCTGCCCTCAGAACCTTATTTTAATTTACCTCTAATATCTTCAAGTACAGTCACATTCTCAGGTTCTGGGGTTAGAACTCTGAACACATGAATTTGGGGGAAGGGGAACACAGTTCATCCCACAACAGGGTCTCAATCCTCTCCACTGTCTTCGTTAAGCACAACGGTGGGTGCAGGACTGGCAAGAACCATTTCTTTGGCAGAGAGGCTAAGAATTTCCCGACCACAGTGGACCATGGAAAGGTAAGTCCTCTATGAGGTGACCATTATGGTGAAGCAGAGCATTTGTCTAATAGAATACTAGTAAGTGTCAAAAAGTAATAGTCATATATATGCAAATACAGGGTTTTGTTTTTTTGTTGTTCCCAAAAAGCTGTCTGGAAACATTATCTTCTGCTATATATCAAATCTCTATAGAGTGAATGACTAACTTATATAAATGAATAGTAATACATTAGAAATATACTAAAGGATCTCTAAACTTAAGAAACCACAGAAGTCTGATTAAATTATTCTGAATTAGTTTAGATTTACCATGCCTTAGAAGATAAAAAAGGGTCATAATTTCATAAAATTTGTTGTTGTACTCATTTATTAAAATAAAAAGTCAAATAAAATTTCAATTTAAATGTAACATCAAAAAAAAAAAAAAAAGAAGTAATAGTCATGACAACTCTTTTCTCCTGAGAGACATACTGGCAATAGATGTAAAGAGCTGGACATGCTTGAGGGCAAAGTGTCCCACCTGAGGAGAGGGATGATCAACTAGGCCATTGTGGATTGAGAAGAAATTCCACAGTACCTATTGCACATGGACAAATAAAATGGACTTCTCAGCTGCAGGGCCTTTAAGCTACAGATGTAACATGTACTTTGAACCTCCTGAAGAAGAAAAGTGTGTTAGTTGAGAAGATGTTTGCTACTTTCTGCCCAGACACATAAATATCTACAATTATTTAAAAATTTTCAGCTTGTCTCTGGGTGTGACTCTCCACTTCACCACTTACTAACTGAGTAACCTTAACTGAGCTTCTCGGTATCTTGAATTCAGTGCCCTCTTTGGAGATGACAGATTTAAATGAGCCAGATACATGAGTGTGCTTGAAGTACCTCAGTGTAACTGATGACAATTCAACAGGTTAGGGACAGGCTTCAGGAGGCCAGTGGTTTCCTGACCTCACAAAACTCCTCAGTATTAGTGCCTGGATGGGTCAAGATGTCCAGAATTATTTCCACAGCTAGAAGTCACAACTAAAACCCAAATCATGCTCAGGACTTGTTCAGCCTGCCCCCAAATGGAAGATGTGAACAGCAGACACTGAAAATAAAATAAATTGAAGACGTTCAGCAAGATGAACTGTGAGCAGCCCTCCAGATCACCACTGTCTTATAGAAATAGAAGGTGAGCCACACACGTAATTTAAAATTTTCTAGCCAAATTTTTTAAAGTAAAAAAAAACAGGTGCAATTAACTTTTTATGTGCTTTATTTTTTTTTCTTTTTCTTTATGCTGGCCAGTATAGGGATCAAACCCTGGATATTGATGTTATCAACACCACACACTAACCGACTGAGCTAATCAGCCAGCTTACTCAATTTTTTTATTGTGGTAAAATACACATAACATAACATTTACCATTTTAGCCATTTTAAAGTGAACAATTCTGTGGCATTTAGTATGTTCACAATGTTGTGCAACCATCACTTGTCTAGTTCCAGAACATTTTCATCACCCGGAAAGGAAACTCCATATCCATTAAGCAGTCATTCCCATTTCTTCCTCTCCCCAGGCCCTGGCAACCACTAACCTGCTTTCTGTCTCTATGAATTTGCCTATTCTGGGCATTTTATATAAGCAGAATAATATAATACGTAGCCTTTTGTGTCTGGCCTCTTTCACTTAGCATAACATTTTCAAGGTTCATCCATGCTGTAGCGTGTGTCGGTACTTCATTCCTTCTTATGACTGAATAATATTCCGTTGTATGGATATACATGTTTTGTTTATCTGTTCATCATTGGGTGGACATTTAGGTTGTTTCTGCCTTTTAGCTATTATAAATAGCACCTCTATGAATATTTGTGTACAAGTATTTGTTTGGACACCTGTTTTCAATTCTTTTGACTATATACCGAGGAGAGGAATTGCTGGGTCCTACAGTAATTCTGTGTTTAACTTTTTGAGGAACCACCAAACTGTCTTCCCCTGTGGCTGCACCATGCCATTAATTTTGATTTTTTTATTTCAATTTTTTCTTTTTTTTTTGCCTTTCTCCACATGTTCTAAGCCATTAATTTTAGTTGTATACTGTATTTATATTTACTATATCCAAAATATTACAATTTCATCAAGTCATTGATATGAAAATTATTACTGATATATTTTACACTCTATTTTGTATTAAGTTTTTAACATCTGGTATGTATTTTCTACTCACATCACATGTCAATTTAAACTCACCACATTTGCTCTATAGCCACATGTGGCCATTGGCTACATTCTTGGACAGCACAGCACTAGATCAAACTCTGTGTTTTATCCTTTTTCTCTCACCACTAATTTTGTGGAGTTTGTTGTTTTGTTTTTGTTTTCTCCTGGGAAACTCTAAAATTTTCATGATTCCTGGGCTTCAGAAAGAAGAGAAGGTGGCTGTGGAGAATCACAGCCTCCAGGTGTTAAAGGCTCTGAAAAAATTAAGCATTGAGGCCGATGAGGTTAAGACAGGAGGATGGTCCCAGGATTCCAGGATTGCCCCCCCACCCCCGCACACACACCTGGTGTCTGGGGCCTGTCTCAGGCCGGGCAAGCTGGAGCAAAGAGAGGAAATGAAAGGATACAGTTTTACACCCCCAGAATTGTGAGATGGGACAGACATTGCCCCTGCCCAAGGGAGAGCATAGACACCCTTCTTGTTCCTAAGCCCAACCCCAGGCTCTGAACCTCTAATTGATCCTCTCCCCAGTGCCCAGGCTCCAGTCATTGCTGGGCTGGGCTCAGGCAGTGGGGAGCTGCAGACCCACATTGCCTGTCTCGGTGTCCTGAGTGAGATGACAGAACAGGACCTGTTGGATATTCATGTACTTCACAGGGGTCTCTGGCTCTACTTGGTAAGTGTCATGTTTCAGTATGGGAGGGTAAGGGATGTTTTCTGACACCAAATGCATGCTGTCTTTTCAACACCGCATCTCCAACTCCCCAACACCAACTGACCCTGCAATCCAGCCCCAGCTGCCTTCAGATATCACCTGGTCAGCTCAGTTCTGGGCAGATGACACCCATGGTCCAAATGTCTGTGGTGGCCATGGGGACCCCAGTTCTCAGAGAAGGAGGATTAGGATGATCACAGGGTAGAAGCCCAAAATAGGTTTTCCATCCAATGAAATTCTTCTATTTTTAACCATTGAATTGGCTTGAACAATTGCCTCATTCCTGGAAATTGGAGCAGAGTGACATAAAAAGCCTGAACTATGGGATAATGATAAGGGGAGAAAAGGAAACTGAAATGACTAGTGATTGTAGTAGGATTTCTGCCAGAGTATGTAGCTTGGGAGACAGGTGTTGTTTAGCAATGACAGAGGGAACCAGGTACCTGCAGTCAACATGAGCATGGAGGGGGAATAGTCTCTCTCTCTCTCTTTAATATTGGTAATTAGGGATTTTTTAAAAGATTTACTGAGATATAATTGATATACAAAAAATTGAACATGTATACATATTTAATGTATACATATTGATGAATTTGGACACATGCATACACCCATAATACCATCACCACAATCAAGGTACTAAATATATCCATCACCTCCAAAATTGTCCTTGTGTTTTGGTGTGTGTGTGTGTATGTGTGAACTGAAATAGCTTAACATCTGTTCTCTTAAACTATGCTGCATGAAATAAGCCAGTCACAGAAGGACAAATGCTGCAGAATTCTACTTCTATAAGGTATTTAAAACAGTAGAGCTCATAGAAGCAGAGAATAGAATGGCGGTTGTCAGGGCTTGTAGATTGGAGGAAATGGGGAATGGTTGCCCAGTGGGTATAAAGTTTCAATTATGCAGGATGAATAGGTTCTGGAGATATGCTGTGCAACACTGTACCTATAGTTAACAATATGGTATTGTGTCCTTTAAAATGTAAGAGGTACCCATACAAGCTAGCTGCCAAAAATAAATAAATAAATAAATAAATAAATAAATAAATAAATAAATAAATAAATAAATAAATAAATAAATAAATAAATAAAAATAAGATGTAAGAGATACAGTATTCCTAACCCATTGCATGTATTTTAGAAGTTGTAGGCACAAGCTCCTGTCATTCATCCTCTGCTGTTGGCTGTTGCTCACACAGATTCATGCAACATAGAGAATGTTGAAGGCCTCATATGGGTAAATCCCTCCCTCCACCCAGTTACACTCCTGCTGTACTAATGTTCCCAAGGTTTCCACGTAGGGAGTCTCCAACCAACTGTATGCTTTCATTTCCTAGAAATAAATTCTGCTTGAACCTCATGAGGACACGTGTAGGTAGCTCTAAGACAGCAGTGGCTTGTGTCAGCCTTGTCCGCCTATGCCTTGTTAAATAGTTAAAAACGCAGGCTTTGCAGTCAGAAATTTTTGTTTTAAGTCACAGCACTACCATTTTTAGCTGGGTGACCTTAGGTGAGTCCCTTACTTTTCTGGGGTTCATTTTCCTTAGCTGTAAAATAGATGAGGGAAAAAAATATCACATAATAGTCCCCATTATACAGAGAAGGAAGCCAAGGAAAGAAGAGATGACAGAAATTCCCCAAATTCACCCAGCTAGTAACTGGTGGATATGAAAGACGAAATAGGACAGTCTGTCTCCAGAGTCTGCGCTCTTTTTTTTTTTTTTTTTTTTTTTTGCTTTTTAAAGATGACCAGTAAGGGGATCCTAACCCTTGACTTTGTTGTCAACACCACGCTCTCCCAAGTGAGCTAACTGGCCATCCCTATATAGGGATCCGAACCCATGGCCTTGGTGTTATCAGCACCACACTCTCCCAGGCCAGCCCCCGAGTCTATGCTCTTAACCATACCAAAAATCACCTTGCCACGGTACAGGGGGAGGATTAAGGTGTGCACAGGTAAGGCTGTGGTTAACACTTCTCAGGAGGATCGAGCAAAGGGACATAGAAAAGATGTCCATTTTAAAACCATTCACTGACCACCTAGAATGTGCTACTGAGCCAGTTGTTGAAATTGCTCTTCAAAGATGAGTAGGAAAGAAAAGAAAGGAAATTTCGGAAAGTGCTGGACCACATACAAAGGTCCCACCCAGAGTCAGGAGGCAAAATAGCACACATGTGCCCCCACCACACTTAATCTGGGTACCTTCTCCCCAAAGCTGCAGGACTCCTGTTTGTCCAGCATGAAGAAGCATGTGGAAGGGACACTGCCCTGCCCAGTATTTGTGGCCATCAACAATGACCTCCAAAAACTGCTTGGCAGAAGAAAAAGCCCAGAGTAAGCAAAAATTTGGAGGGACGGGGAGGTAGTAAGGGGTTGAACAGCACTGAGTAAATGTGAGGATGTTTCTCTGACCCCAAAGGGAACTTTGGGGAGCCCAGGAGTAGTGAAGCGTCATAGAGGAGCGAGTGCAGGGAACAGGATGCTCAGCTTAGAGAAGAATAAGGGAAATCCCAGAAGGAACCAGACTTGTTTTGCATGTATATAAGAAGTTGTAGTAAGGGGTGTTTGAGGGATGAGGGGCTCTCTTACTTTTTACATGTCACCTTCCTCCATGATTCCAATTACCACCCAAATACTGGTGTCTTTCCTAACTTCCCAATTTCTCTTTTGAGCCCCCATCTCTCTCCTAAGATGCAGACTTCCTGACCCAGTTTCCTAAACGTAAAATGAGTTTATTTATTCAACGGACATGTCCTGGTTTCTCAGTATGCATCAGGCAATGTTCCCAGTGCTTGGATATCTAGCATCTCAGAGCTCAGAAGTCCCCAGCGTGAATGTTTTCATCTCTCTCTTCCCGTTATGGATCCTTGTGCTATTTTCCCATCAGAGTGGATAGAGCTGACTCACTCCTTTCCATAAGCCCCAAAATCCAATCCTTCCCAAGACCAGTTAAGTCCCCTCTCCTTATTTTAATCCATTGTCCTCTTCTTCGTCACCCCTGGATCACTCTCCTTGGAGGACTCCTGTAATTAGTTCCTCACTGGCCTCCCTGTCCCAAGCCATCACCTCCTTCTATCCTTCCTGATGGAAGTTTTCAGGATGAAAATTTGATCATGTGATTTCCTTCCCTGAAATATATTCTAGTGACTCATATTAGAACTATACATTAAGTTCATGCCCACAGATAAAACTCTATGTTTTAGTGTGGTTACACTTTTTCCCTGCACTCCCAGATTCTGTGGAGTTGCAGCTCTGATGAACTGGAGGAGAAAGACGGAGGAGAGGGTTCAAGTTTTGGGAAATATTGGAAACAGGCAGCGGTGGAAGTAAAAAAATGCCACTGAAAGAATAAAGACTCTCAAAGGTCTGGGGATGAGAACACCAAATTTCTTCTGGGGCCACACAGTCCATCTCTAACATTCTAGCATCTTGGTTGTAATTCCCCATTCAATAGTTTTGTTTTGTTTTGTATTGTTTTTCTGAGCACCTGCAACATGTCAGATTCTATGCTGGGAACTCACCCTTGTATTGCCTCCCCAGAGACTTGGTTTGAGTTCACCCCTCACTATGCCAGCTACCCTGCACTAAGGGCCTACATCCCCACCACCCACTTTGGAAGCAAATTTGAGAAGGAAGACTGGTCAGATCTGAGCCTGAGAGAGACCTGACCTGCCTGAGAGGTCAGTACTGGGGTCAGACAGTATTAAATGGGGGTGGGATGTGGGGAGGAGGGAGGAGTTTGGGAGTCTAGCTCTGCCCAGCACCTAAATTTCTGGAAGAAAAGAAAAGGCCTTGAGTTCTTCCAGAAGGAGGAATGGTGTTCCTCCTGAGGAGTGCTATGGTATGTTCCTCCTTCTGATTCTTAATTTTCTCTCAAGGGCCTCCTTAATGAGGAAGATTCCTGAGGCAGTTTGTTACAGCAGCTAAAATCCAGGGCTGCATGTTCCAGTAAGTAGATTCAGGATGTGTTTTGGGCACCAGCAAGGCAAGGGACATGCACTTTTTTTTTAAAGACTAGGATACAGTTGCCCCTTGGTATCTGTGGGGGACTGGCTCCAGGAACCCCCACAGATACCAAAATCCATGGATGCTCAAGTTCCTTATATAAAATGACGTAGTATTTGCATATAACCTATGAACTTCCTCCTGTATACTTTAAATCATCTCTAGGTTACTTTATAATACCTAATACAATGTAAATGCTATATAAATAGTTGTTATGCTATATTGCTTTTTTAATTTGTATTATTTTTATTGTTGTATTGTTATTTTTTAGTGATTTTTTTCCCCCTAATATTTTTGATCCATGATTGGTTGAATCCACAGATGCAGACCCCATGGATATAGAGGGCCAACTGATTTTTAAAAAGAAACATCTCCATCAAAAGCCCAAAACAAAGAAGTCATACTGAGTAAATCAGAACTTGGTTAACTTACACATTGGTATCACTTTTCCTTGTGGCATCATAATCTTCTCAGCACTCAGGGGTCTGAAAGCATGCCTACATGGGCCCAGTCATGTCAGCTTGGGCAACTCATTTACATTCTCTGAGCCTCAGTTTTCTCATCAGGAGAGTACTTACCTCAAAGTGTGGACATGAGAGTTGCATGAAATCCATAAATAAAACACTCAGCTAAGTGCCCAGCACGTGATGGGAACTCAAGTTTACTTAAATGTTCATTTATTCAACAAATAATTTTGAGACACAGTATGAGCCTGATGCTATTCTAAATGCAGGGATTTATGCATGAGCAGAACAGACAGTGCCCATTCCCTAATGGAGCTTACACTCCAGAGAAGGAGATGATGAATGAACAAACATGTGAATAAATATATAGTGTGATGCGGAACATGGTAAGTGCTATGGTAAAAAACAAATCATGGTAAGAGGATAGACTGTGATCACAGTATTATTTTAAGTTGCTGGTCAGAGCCTCTCTGAGCAGGTGACATTTGAGCAGAGACCTGATGAAAAGTAAGCCATGCAGCTATCTGAGGGAAAAACACTGTGGGCAGAGAGAATGGCAAACAGACCCTGAAGCAGGACCGTGCTTGTCTTACTGTAGAAACGGCGAGACCAATGAGGTTGGAGCCTCTTGAGTGAGGATATGGGAGATGGAGCTGGAGATGTAGGCAGGACTCAGATCACATAGGACCTTGGAGGACACAGAAGAAGTTTAGCTTGTGTTCCAAGTGCAATGGGAAGTCAGTGAGAGTGTTTAATTAAAGCAGTGACATGATTCAATTTATATTGTAAAAGAACTCTCACTGTCTCGGCGAGCATGGAGGAGTGGTGGGCATGTAAGTTTGGAAGCTGGGGAGCAGTTGAGGAGCTAATGTTCCTGCTGAGAGATGATGTGGCAGCGTGGGGTTGGGTGCTGGCAGTGGATATGGAGGGAAGTGGATGGATTCTTGAAACCTGGAGCTGGAACAGAGAAGAATTAAAGCTGGATTGGATGTGGAGAGTGAGGGAAAAGGAAGAATCAGAGGCAACATCTAAGGTCCCAGCTTCAGCAACCAGGTGAATGGAGGAGCCATTTTCAGGGGAGGAGAATGATGTAGGAAGAAGGGGGTCTTGCCCGCAAGGCTGGTCTGGACAGAAGGAGCCATCCACATCATCAAGCCTACCTCCAGTGGCCTGTAACTTTTCCTACCCCTCCCACTGTTTCCTGGCCAAATCTGATCTTGGGCGTGGGACATTCTGACTCTATAACATTATGTCCTTCAGTGTAATGAAATCGTCTTGAGTCTTTTTTTTTTTTTTTTGCCCTTACCCACTGGTGGGTGCTTTTTTTTTTTTCAATTGTTGTAAAATGCATGTAACATAAAATTTATCATCTTAATAATTTTTAAGTGTACAGTTCAGTAGTATTAAATTCATTCATAATGTGCAACCATCACCACCACCTGTAAGACCCGTGCACTTTGCACAAATCCCACACCAGGGGTGGCTCACTTCACAAAGACCACAAGACAAGAGACGCTGCAATCTGGCAAGAGGATTTTTATTTTTCAGCTAGCTGAGGCCCTTTGCCTTTTGGAAAAGAGGCACCCCCCCCCCCCCTTTACATTGGAGTTTTTATACACTTTCTTTGGACAAAGACTTTATTCATGGTCAGGCTCAACAGGCTAGCATTCTGATAAGGAACTGTTCAATTTTTTTTTACTCACTTGGGCTCTGCCAGGTGTCCTGAAGATAAGAAGGCTGGTTAGTCCTTGAGACCGGCTGGCCCCTGGAATGTGTGTCTAGTTCTGCTTTGACCTCTAAAAAGCTGCTTCACTTAAAATACTTTTAGATATGTTTTCCCATTTTAGCAAGCGTTTGCAGAATTGTGCAGGTTAGAGCTATATTTTTCTATTACAATTTCTTACAATATTTCCCCACCCCCCCCTTTTTTTAGTGCTTATTTCAATCATGAAATACTTGTATGTCAGGGTACAGGTCAGGCCACCATGTCCCTGTTCCTACGGTGATTTTGGATGAGTTCCAGATTGCATTTCTTACCCCATTTATAACATACCAAGTTAACTTTCTAGGAGCATGTGGGCTGGAAGCTTTGGCGCCCTGGAAGAGAATGGTTAGACATAAGGAAAACAAGAGAGTAGTCATCTTACAACATTTAGGGTGTCCGTACTATTTTCAGTCTTAAGGGGTGCTCTGCAGCACTTTGGACTCTCCAGGTGATGCCCCCCGGTCCTTGGTCCTCTGGCGGCGCAGGTTTCATGTGCGAGGCGTGGATCCAAGTGGAGATCCCGTCTACCTTTACAGCCATTGGGGTTGTTAGAAGCACTAAGTAAGGTCCTTTTCAGCGAGGCTCCAGGGTCCGGGAATGATGTCGTCTGATGTAGACTGTGTCCCTAACCTGGAACTGATGAGAAACTTTGGGGGTCCCAGGCTCGTAAGCGGCTGCCAACTGCGTCCAGACTTCCTTCTGCACTGCTTGAAGTCCTTTTAACCTGGCATATAAGTCACTGTTACTATGGCAAGTGGGTTCAAAAGCATCCCCCAGTAAAGTCAAGGGGGCGGGGGCACCATAGAGTATCTCAAAGGGGGTTAGGTTGAACTGGGAGAGGGTGTTCCTAACTCTGAACAAGGCTAAGGGAAGGAGCAACACCCAGTCCACGCCAGTCTCCATGGTTAATTTAGTCAGAGTCTCTCTTAGAGTTCTGTTCATCCTTTCTACTTGTCCTGAACTCTGGGGTCTGTAAATGCAATGTAATTTTCAATTGACCCCTAGTTGTCTGGCCACTCCCTGACTTACCTTGGCGACGAAGGCGGGTCCATTGTCGGACCTGATTACCTTGGGCACTCCGAACCGTGGAAAGATTTCTTCTAGGATTTTCTTGACCACAACAGTGGCTGTTCCTTGTTTCATTGGGAAGGCCTCTACCCATCCAGAGAGGGTGTCTATAAAGACTAGGAGATACTTGTAACCTGGCTTGACTTCAGTAAAATCTACTTTTCAATTTACCCTGGTCTGTCTCCTCTGAGTTTCTTGCCAGGTCCCGCTGTATTTTTACAGACATTTACTTTTTGACAAGGTACACAGCTTTTAACTATTTGCTCTGCTAATTGCTTTAGCCCTATGATATAATATTCTGTCTTCAGGGCAGTCTGGGCCAGTTTGTTCACTCCCAGATGTGTCCATTGATGTATTTGTTTGATCATGGCGTGGGCTTGTTCTTGGAGCAAGATAGGCTTGCCTGACACTTTATGCCAATGCCCTGTTTCCTGATCAAAGTGATTATTAGAGTCCTTTGAAATCGTTGTTACATCCTCAGCCCAGTATTTAAATTTGGGCTTTTCCGGCTCGGGGACATCAACTAACAAAATAGTTGAGGACCCATGGGCTGTCGCCCTTGCCTCTGAATCGGCCAAGTTGTTTCCCCTGGCGATGGGGGAATCCCCTTTCTGGTGGCCCGGGCAGTGTATAATACTCACTTTTAGCTGTCTGTGAAGGGCCTCCAACAGGGCTACAATCTCTGCCTTGTTTTTGCTATCTTTTCCTTTAGAAGTTAACAGACCCCGCTGTTGATATATAGCACTGTGCACATGAGCAGTGGCAAAGGCATACCTGCTGTCCGTATAGATGTTGATTCTTTTGCCCTCCCCTAGTTCAAGGGCTTTCGTGAGGGCGATGAGTTCTGCTTTCTGGGCGGACATCCCGGCAGGTAAATTCTGTGCCCATATCAGATTCTGGCCGTCTACTATAGTAGCTCCTGCCTTTCGTACTCCTTCCTCCAGAAAACTGCTGCAGTCAGTAAACCAGGTGGCTTCAGCATCCATCAGAGGCTGATCTGACAAGTCTTTCCGCCATCCATGTGCCTCAGCAAGCACTTGTTGGCAGTTATGGATGGGGGAGTCAAAGTCCGGGTCTGGAAACAATATGGCTGGATTTAAGCTCGCCGGTGGAGCAAAAGTAACCCGCTCTGAATTCAGTAACAGAGTCTGATAATGAGTCATGCGAGCATTTGTGAGCCAGCGGTCGGGAGGCTGGCAGACAACACTCTCTAAGGCATGAGGTGCTGAGATTACTAAATTCTGTCCCATAGCCAATTTATCAGCATCTTTCACCAGGACTGCAACTGCCGCTACGATCCTTAGACAAGCTGGCCACCCTGAAGCTACTGGGTCTAATTTTTTAGACAGATATGCTACAGGCCTTTTCCAGGGCTCCAGTTTTTTTTTTCTTTTTCCTTGTAGTATGCACATTGATCCTTTGTCAGGGGTCCCTTGCTGTTGCCCGGTACTCTCTTACTGGGCTCCCTAGTTCCCCTGACAACAGTGGCCAGAATTTTGTGAAAATTTCTTTCTTGGCGCTTTTCCCTCTTTATTTTTTTAGCCTCCTCTGACTCTCTGTTATGATAAACCTTTTCAGCCACCTGCACTAATTCTCTTAATGACTTATCTTGTAACCCTGTAAGCCTCTGCAGTTTCTTTCTGATGTCCCTACTAGACTGGTCAATAAAAGCAACCGTCACTGTAGCCTTATGCTCTTCACTACCTGGATCATACGGGGTAAACTGATGGAATGCCTCCATGAGTCTCTCCAAAAATGCTGATGGAGACTCACTGAGCCCCTGAGTTATCTCCCTTACCTTAGTCAAATTGGTGGAGCGTTTTGCTGCCCCTCTGAGACCTGCCATTAGAGCCTGGCGATAGACCTTCAGGTGCTCCCTACCTTCTGCCGAGTTGAAATCCCAGTTTGGTCTGGTCAACGGGAATCCTGCATCTATAACATCAGGGAGGAGGGTAGGTTGCTCATCGTCTCCTGGAACGTTCTTTTGAGCCTCCAGGAGGATCCGTTGTTTCTCCTCGGTGGTGAACAGGACCTGGAGGAGCTGCTGACAGTCATCCCAGGTGGGCTGATGAGTATAAAAGACAGACTCCAAGAGAGAAATTAGGCCTTGTGGCTTATTAAAGCACTTGTGGTAAAGGGAACATAGACCATAAAGGGTTCTTGGGCACTGGGGCCTGGCGTAAGGGCAAAAAGCATGGGGGTGTGGCAGGAGACGTGAGCTACAAGGGGTCCGTGTTTGTGAGTCAGGTACAAGGTCTTGCTTAGGCCTCATCTGGTTTCCTCGCCATCATCTCAGGACCCTGCAAGATTTTGATTCGTGCCAGTGTACTTGGCTAGTGCCCAAGGTCAGCCTCCAGTTGCTTGGCTTTGATCATTTCCCAAAATTCTACAAGACTCAAAGAACTGTTAGCTCTGCAAAGTACCAACCAGCCTCTCAGCCTCACCTTTTTACTTAGTAAGTGAGATAAGAAAGTCAGGGAATGGGAAGCAAGAGTAGGGAGAGAAAAAACCTGTCCTTTTAAAAAAATCTTTTCCCAAAAAAGACTCAAGAAGGCTTTTCAAGATGGCGGTGGCTGCGGCGGCTGGCGCAGAGTAGCTGAGGTGGAAAAGGCGGCCACTGGGCCTCAGGCAGCTGGGAAACTTGTGGACCTTCCTCTTGCCATCTCTTAAGGGAGGTCGGCTGCTGGTGGCTGGTCATGGGGAGTGACTGCCACTTTGCCCCCGGCAGGAGAGGCTGCCTCATTTACAGGCAACAGCTTTGAAGTGTGGAGCAGGAAAAGAACTGTTTCTTAGCTGCAAAAGCGAGTCTCGACACAGGGAACACGGCGCCAGGGCTGCTGTGGATGCAGCCAGGATCCCGGAGGCCGGGGCCGCGCTGAAGGCGGCCAGCTGCCCTATTCAGGATTCGAGGTTTCAGGCCGGCATTAAAGAAGATTCCTGGGAGCACCCGAGCCGCGCCGCGACTGAACAGCCCAAGGCGGCAGCAGCCGAGAACAGGGAAGGCGACAAACCAGAGACAGAGAGTGAACACCCGACCTGGCAAAACCTTGTGAGTGACCCCTGGCCCAGCTCTGTTTGGGGGGATTACACCCACCCGGCTCCCGCCTGCATCACCAGGCCACTCACCGCCCCGGGGCTGCCTCCATTTTCCCAGGTGCGGGCAGCTCCGCCCAGCTTGGCCCTCACTGAGCCTTCCCACTTGCTTGGCCCGGCGCGGGGCTTTCTGGAGCCTGTGGGCCGGCCTCCCCTCCCACTCCCTCCGCAGTTCCCTGGAGGGGCTGGTGGGGGGGGCGTCCCCGGCCAGTGTTGGGAGGGCAAGGAAGTACGGGCGGGCTGACTGTCACTCCACCACACCCTGGACTCCGGCCCCCAGTAAACTTCCTGTTACTGGGAGGCAGATACCATCTCTGCAGCCACCAGTTCGGAAAAAAGCCTAACCAATTTCTGGTTGGGAATAGTGTGGTAGGAGAGTTCCCAGGTCCACTTGAACCTGCCAGAGAGCAGGCTGCAGGTGGACGCTAGATTCGGTCTATGCCGGGGGGATACAAAGGTGAAAAAGACCCGAGAAAGATCTACACAGTGCTACAAAGGCACCCAGAGAGACCGGTCGTCTGTGCCTAGCAGAAACCTGGTAGATTTCCTGGGCGAGGAGGTGCCAAGCAGGGTCTTGAAGGCCCAGCTGATAGAAGAGGGGCACAGAAGACACGCCCCAGCCCAGCACAGTGCGCACAGAGTGGGGAGACGTGTGACCTGGGAGGCGGAGACTCGACAGAAACCACACACCTGGTGTGGTCTCCACTGCACGATCCAACAGCCTGGGCCAGAGCACACGGAACAGGGAGAAGTCCTGCACAGGAAGTGAAAGCTCAACAGAGATCACACACCCTGTGGTACGTGATCCACCAGCCCAGCAGAGTCCAAGCTGACCAGAAAGGTGGCTCCCCAGAGAAGCCCAAGACCCGAGGCAACCACACACACAAGGCACTAGAGGCCAACTGAGCAGTCACGGAGGGAGCCATACGAAATTGGCAACCACAGCAACATCCTAGTTAGTCATTAGTCTCAAACCGGTGGTCTGTGAAACACCCTGCCACAATGAATAAACACCAAAAAAAAGATACCAGAAATACAAAAAATCAAGAAAGTACACCACCAAAAGTTAATAAATTTCAAACTCTAGATCCTATAGAACAAGAAGCCACTGAAATAACTGACAAGGAATTTCGAGTGATAATTCTAAGGAAACTGAATGAGATACAAGAAAACTCAGCTAGACATCATGATGAAATGAGGAAAAGTATACAGGATCTGAAAGAGGAAATGTACAAGGAAATCAATGTCCTGAAAAAAAATGTAGCAGAACTTGCTGAACTGAAGAAGTTATTCAGCAAAATAAAAAACACAATGGAGACTTTAACCAGCAGGCTTGTCGAAGTTGAAGAGAGAACCTCTGAACTTGAAGATGGGCTGTTTGAAATACCACAAGCAGACAAAAAGAAAGAAAAAAGAATCAAGGACATTGAAGAAAATCTGAGAGAGATATCAGAAAACCTCAAGTGCTCAAATATCCGAGTCATGGGTATTCCAGAAAGGGAGGAAAATGGAGATTCCATTGAAAACATATTCAACAAAATAGTGGCAGAAAACTTCCCAGGTATAGGAAAAATCACAGATCTTCAGATCCAGGAAGCTCAACGATCTCCAAACGTATTCAACCCAAAACGGCCTTCTCCAAGACATGTCATAGTCAAATTGGCAAAACTCAGAGACAAAGAGAGAATCTTAAAAGCTGCAAGAGAGAAGCGTCAAATCACCTATAAGGGAGCCCCAATCAGGCTAACATCAGACTTTTCATCACAAACCCTAAAAGCTAGAAAGGAATGGGATGATATTTTCAAAATACTAAAAGACAAAGATTGCCAGCCAAAAATACTCTACCCCGCAAGGCTATCCTTCTGAAATGAAGGGCAAATAGTATATTTCTCAGACAAACAGAAACTGTGGGAGTTCACTACCACACGACCACCCTTACAAGAAATCCTCAAGGGAGTACTGGGTTTGGTTCCTGAAAAATAACTACCACTGCCATAAAAACCCAAGAAAAATCAATACCCACTAGTATAATAAAAATGGCATCCATGAAGAGAAAACAAGCAAACAAAAACACTGTCTACAACCTAAGGAACCAACAAACACAGAAAACAAACAGTAAATCAGAAAGCAAGGAACAAAAGACACCTAAGACAACCAAACAACCAATAAAATGCTAGGAATAAATCAACACCTTTCAATAACAACTCTTAATGTAAAAGGCTTAAATTCCCCGATCAAAAGACACAGACTGGCTGACTGGATCAAAAAGGAGGACCCAACTATATGCTGCCTACAAGAGAACCACCTTACCCATAAAGATTCACACAGACTAAGAGTGAAAGGATGGAAAACGATTTACCATGCAAACAAAAAAGAAAAACGAGCTGGAGTAGCTATTCTTATATCTGACAAAATAGACTTTAAACTAAAAACCATAAAAAGAGACAATGAGGGACACTACTTAATGATAAAAGACTGATCCATCAAGAAGACATAACAATCATAAATATGTACGCACCCAATGTTGGAGCAGCCAGATTTATAAAACAAACTCTATTAGACCTAAAGAAGGAAATAGACACTAATACCATAATAGCAGGGGACCTGAACACCCCACTGTCAATATTAGACAAATCATCTAGGCAAAGAATCAGCAGAGAAACACAAGATCTAAACAAGACTCTAGACCAATTGGAATTGGCAGATATCTACAGAACATTCCACCCAACAACCTCAGAATATTCATTCTTCTCAGAAGCACATGGATCATTCTCCAGGATAGATCACATATTAGGTCACAAACCAAGTCTCAATAAATTCAAAAAAATTGGAATTATCCCATGTATCTTCTCAGACCACAATGGATTAAAACTAGGAATAAATAATAAACGAAACTCTGGAAACTATACAAACACATGGAAATTAAACAGCATTCTACTTAATGACATATGAGTCCAAGAAGAAATCAAGCAGGAAATCAAAAAATTTATTGAAACTAATGAAAACAATGATACATCATACCAAAACCTGTGGGATACTGCAAAAGCAGTATTGAGGGGAAAATTTATCGCATTAAACGCTCACTTCAGACGAATGGAAAGATGGCAAGTGAACAACCTAACACTTCACCTTCACGAACTAGAAAAACAAGAACAATCCAAACCTAAAGTTAGCAGACGGAAAGAAATCATTAAGATCAGAGCACAACTTAATGAAATTGAAAACCAAAAAACAATTCAAAAGATCAACGAATCAAAAAGTTGGTTTTTTGAAAAGATAAATAAAATTGACAAACCATTAGCATGGCTAACAAAAAAAAGAAGAGAGAAGACTCAAATAACCAAAATTAGAAATGAAAAAGGCGATATTACAACTGATTCATCTGAAATACAAGCAATCATTCGAGACTACTATAAACAATTATACGCCAACAAGTTTGAAAATCTGGAGGAAATGGATAAATTTCTGGACACACACAAGCTCCCAAAACTGAACCATGAAGACGTAGAAAATTTGAACAGACAAATAACAATAAAGGAGATTGAAGCTGTTATCAGAAGGCTCCCAACAAAGAAAAGCCCAGGACCAGATGGATTCAAAGCAGAATTTTACCAAACATTCAAAGAGGAATTGACACTGATTCTTTACAAACTATTCCAAAAGATGGAAATGGACGCAAATCTCCCAAACTCATTCTATGAAGCAAACATCATCCTGATACCAAAACCAGGTAAAGATATAGCCAAAAAGAAAACTACAGGCCGATTTCCTTGATGAATATAGATGCAAAAATCCTCACTAAAATACTAGCAAACAGAATACAGCAACACATACGAAAAATTATTCATCACGATCAAGTGGGATTCATCCCAGGGATGCAAGGTTGGTTCAACATACGCAAATCAATAAATGTGATACACCATATTAATAAACTCAAACACAAGGAACATATGATCATCTCTATAGATGCTGAAAAAGCATTTGATAAAGTTCAGCACTCATTCATGACAAAGACCCTCTATAAGTTAGGTATAGAGGGAAAATATCTCAACATAATTAAAGCCATATATGCCAAACCCACTGCCAATATCATCCTGAATGGGGAAAAGCTGAAAGCTTTTCCTTTAAGAACAGGCACTAGACAAGGATGCCCACTCTCACCACTCCTATTCAACATAGTGTTGGAAGTACTAGCCAGAGCAATCAGAGAAGAGAAGGAAATAAAGGGCATCCACATTGGAAAAGATGAAGTCAAACTGTCCCTGTTTGCAGATGACATGATCCTATATATCGAACAGCCTAAAACCTCTACAAAAAAACTGTTGGAATTGATAAATGATTTCAGTACAGTAGCAGGATACAAAATCAACACACAAAAATCAGTAGCATTTCTTTTCTCCAATAGTGAACATGCAGAATGAGAAATCAAGAAAGCCTGCCCATTTACAATAGCCACCAGAAAAATAAAATACTTGGGAGTTGAGTTAACCAAGGAGGTGAAAAATCTCTATAATGAGAACTACAAACCACTGCTGAGAGAAATTAGAGAGGATACAAGAAGATGGAAAGATATCCCATGCTCTTGGATTGGAAGAATCAACATAGTGAAAATGTCCATACTACACAAAGTGATATACAAATTCAATGCAATCCCCATCAAAATTCCAAAGACATTTTTCTCAGAAATGGAAAAAACTCTCCAGACATTTATATGGAACAATAAAAGACCACGCATAGCCAAAGCAATGCTGAGCAAAAAAAATAAAGCTGGAGGCATAACACTACCTGACTTTAAGCTATACTACAAAGCTATAATAAACAAAACAGTATGGTACTGGCATAAAAACAGACACACTGATCAATGGAATAGAATAGAGAATCCAGAAATCAACCCACCCACTTACTGCCATCTGATCTTTGACAAAGGCACCAAGCCTATTCACTGGGGATGGGACTGCCTCTTCAGCAAATGGTGCTGGGATAACTGGATATCCATATGCAGGAGAATGAAACTAGATCCATACCTCTCACCGTGTACTAAAATCAACTCAGAATGGATTAAAGATTTAAATATACACCCTGAAACAATAAAACTTCTTAACGAAAACATAGGAGAAACATTTCAGGAAATAGGAGTGGGCACAGACTTCATGAATACGACCCCAAAAGCACGGGCAACCAAAGGAAAAATAAACAAATGGGATTATATCAAACTAAAAAGCTTCTGCACAGCAAAAGAAACAATTAACAGAGTTAAAAGACAACCAACAGAGAGGGCGAAAATATTTGCAAAATATACATCTGACAAAGGATTAATATCCAGAATATATAAGGAACTCAAACAACTTTACAAGAAGAAAACAAGCAACCCAATTAAAAAATGGGCAAAAGAGCTAAGTAGGCATTTCTCTAAGGAAGATATACAAATGGCCAACAGACATATGAAAACATGCTCAACATCACTCAGCATCTGGGAAATGCAAATCAAAACCACATTGAGATACCATCTAACCCCAGTTAGGATGGCTAAAATCCAAAAGACTCTGAACGATAAATGCTGGCGAGGTTGCGGAGAAAAAGGAACTCTCATACATTGTTGGTGGGACTGCAAAATGGTGCAGCCTCTATGGAAAATGGTATGGAGGTTCCTCAAACAATTGCAGATAGATCTACCATACGACCCAGCTATCCCACTGTTGGGAATATACCCAGAGGAATGGAAATCATCAAGCCGAAGGTATACCTGTTCCCCAATGTTCATCACAGCACTGTTTACAATAGCCAAGAGTTGGAACCAGCCCAAATGTCCATCATCGGATGAGTGGATACGGAAAATGTGGTACATCTACACAATGGAATTCTACTCAGCTATAAAAACGAATGAAATACTGCCATTTACAACAACATGGATGGACCTTGAGAGAATTATATTAAGTGAAACAAGTCAGGCACAGAAAGAGAAATACCACATGTTCTCACTTATTTGTGGGACCTAAAAATTAATATATAAATTCACACACACACACACACACAAACCGGGGGGGGAGGGAAGAAGATATAACAACCACAACTACTTGAAGTTGATACGACAAGCAAAGAGAAAGGACATTGTTGGGGGGAAGGGGGGATGGAGAATGGAGGTAGGTTTTGGTGATGTGGAGGAATAATCAGCCACAATGTATATCGTCAAAATAAAACTTAAAAAAATAAAATAAAATAAAATAAAAAATAAAAATAAATAAATAAATAAAATTGCATCACTTAAAAAAAAAAAAGAAAAGACTCAAGAAGACCCTAAGCCCTAGGCTTTTCACCTCTAGCAGATCTCTATTCTCATTGCAAGCAGCAAGAGAAATCTAAGGCAGAGTTGTAAACAGCCTGGCTGAGCAATTCAGCACAGAACCAAATCTGCAAAGAATGAGAGAAGTTTCTTTCTCTCTCTCTCTCTCTCTCTCCTCTCTCTCTAGACAGCTGGCATTCAAGGAAATTTTTGTTAAAACACTAACTAAACACAAGCTGAAGGAAGAGAGACTTAAGAGACCATATAGGAAAAAGAATACAGACTTAACAAAAATAATTTAGAGAAGTCACTTAAAACAAACAGCTATAGCCTATAGCAAGCAACTAACACAAACCCAGAGGAAGGGGAAACTCTGATATCCATTATCACATTATAGTATTAAAATATCCAGTTTTTAACAGAAGTTGGCAAAGCATGCAACGAAACAAGAAAGTATGGCCCATTCCCAGATCAGCAACTGTACTTAAGGAGGCAGAGAAGATGAACCCAGTTGTGTGGAAAAGTGGTAGACCCCTGGACTTAACTCGTGGTTCTGTTAAAAAAAAAAAAAAAAAAGGATTGGGGGACGAACATTAGCAAGGAAGCCAAGAATTTCTGCTACTGAGAACACAGCTAGAGACAGGCATTTCTACCCTTCCCTTTGCTTTTCTTCGGACAGCCACAACTGAGAGCCCACATGAAACAGGTCCCAGTGTTGACTGAGACAGTGATACAGTGATATATCAAAACCACAGAGCTCCCAAATGCGGGGGTCAAAGAGGACTGTTTCTTCTTCTTTTTTTGGCAGCTGGCCAGTACAGAGATCAAACCGTGGATGTGTTATCAGCACCGGTCACTAACCAAATCAGCTAACTAGCTAACCAGTCCCCATAGAGGACTATGTCTGCTGTTGTTTATGTATCTGAATAAGCAGTAGACCAAGCCACTACCATAAACCTTTTGGAGAATGCAATTTTGAAAAGTTGCCTGTCTTCTTTAGAGTTTAGTAATAGACAAAGTTGCAACTTGCATTGTCAACAAGTTAGCCAGAGCATTTGCTGTCTCCTTGCAGCAGTGTCAGATCCAACATCACCCTGGTGAGAACCTCATCAGAAATCTTCACCATACTTTTATGTTTTGTCCTTATAGCCCCACACCTTTAATGACTCCCTAGATTCAAAGAACGCAATTAATCTTCACAGTTCAGTTCTTACTTCACAAGCAAAACTGCTTATCCCTATGCCAAGAGGAGTACAAAACCACACAACAAAGAAGACACATCTTTCTGCAACAATGGCTTTCCATTTGGCCACACATCAGAAATACTTGCACAGTTCTAAAAAAATACGCAGACGTCCATATCCCTGAGTTTCCAAGAATCTCACCGAGAACTGACGTAGGTCACAAATTACAGATATTGAGGCACTGGGTGATATTTTTATTTATTATAGCAAACATGGCCAGATTATGGAGTAGGGTATAAAATTGCTTAAATTTTTAAAGCAAAATATGATCCTACAAAAAATGTTTTTTGAGTTTTCTATAAGAATTTTCCATAGCTATTTCAAGTTGTGACACAATCTGAAGATATTAACTTATTCTTGTTGGCCATTAGAGAAAATCAAGGGAAAAGTTTGAAACACTTCCCAGGTAAGGAACATACTAAATGCTCTTCCTCAGAAGCCATGGCAGGCAGAGCGGAGTTTTATGATGGCTGCATGCAAAGTTCATTACACAGCTAGTACCTAATAAGCCTGAACTTTTGCAGTCTTAAGATGGTACAGATGTTCTTTACGGTTTAATAAAAATTTCTTCTTGAAAAAAAAAAACAAAAATAAAAAAAAATAAAAAATAAAATAAAAAATCTTTCCCCCCCATAGCCCTGGCTGCTTTAGGTCCCAAAATCGCTTTAGTCCTGTTTATTTTAACAATTCCCCATTGTCAATAGTTCTTTCCACTTTTATGGAGTGGGCCGCCAACTCATCTGACTGCTTCAAGCTGTTTTCAGGGCGCAGTAGGGGTTAATGTGGAATGGAACCATTTGACATGATGGAGGACATAGCTCTTGTTACCCAGCTGGAGTGGCACAGAGGATTAAGGGCATTTGTTTATCTATTGTCTTAACAGTTGATTCACAACAGGTGGCTTACTCAGAGTTAGCAAGCTATACATTAATTGGTACATTAAGAATCTTAAGAACTTACATGAATCCTTTGTTTAGGAACAGGATGTCTTATCCAAGTCATGAGTCTCTTCTTTCAAGTTTATAAAACTTTAGAGAACTGCTTGTGCAGACAAGACATCATTTCCCCTTTTTCGATCAAAACATTCCTCATGGAAGCATTGAAGATCAATTTTCTGATTGAAAAGGTTTTACTTTTCTTTGTATGGATGCCTCAGTGCTGGGAAGACTTATTCCCAGGTAGACATGTTATTTTATACTATAAAAATCAGAAGGATACTCACAAATAGTTTTCAAATTTTGGGGGTCAAAGAGGAAAAAGGCAAATATTTTCATCTTTGTTTATAAAATACATTTTACCAAATTGCTGTAAGTTATAGATAGCTTAGAGAAAAAGTTTCCTTAAAACAAAACATTTAAGTAAAGAACAACAATGCAAGTTACAAAACAGTTTTATCAGTTATTTAACTTCGTATACTTAATTTTTGCTTTACTTGATCTTAATTAGTAGTTCTGTAAACTCATCAGGTTTCTTACTAGAGTTTTGAAAGCCTTTTATTTTGTCCATTGTTCTCAAAGTTATTTGACACTTGTGTTTAAGAGTACTTGTTAGAGTCTTTAGAAAAACTTAGCTAATTGCCTTTTAATTATTATTATTTTAATCATACACAAAATTTTTTTATAAATTCGCTGTTTACAAACCATTATTACCATTCACTCGGACCTTTGATGACATGCTTTAGATTTTTCATTTGTCCTATACTTCCCACTTCCTAAATAACCAGTTATTTTGCTCTAGGACAAAAGTTCACTACACAAGATGCTTTTTCACAATGAAGTATCCTCTTTTCCTGCATACTGATTTCCTTTTTCACCAACAATACTAAATTAACCTCATTTATCTAAAAATCCCATGATCAAAGATCATTCTGTTTTAGGCTGGCTTATAACTTTAACCTTAAAACTTCTACCAAAGACAAATGTAACCCTGTTTGACCAGCAAACCCAAGCAGATAATTCCAAAAACATTTCTCATAGCAGTGTGATTTTCAAAAAGCCTTTTTACCTCTTTTTTTTTTTTCCAGTTTTAGTCTAATGTTTACATTTAGCTAGAACTGGCTGCGTTGTATAAGAAAAACAGAATCTCCAAGTGGCTTTGATTCTTTTAACAGGTTTTTTTTTTTAATCTTGGTTGAAATGCCATAGACAGTGAGTTTTTCTTATAACACTTGCAGAACTCTGTGCACAGACAGACAAATTTTGTCCAGAGACTTAGCTAATTACAGTGTTTGGTTTCTCAAGCTTGCCAGGAGAAACTGAGAAAAAATAATTTCTTTCAGTCATCAGGTCTTTAATGACCAAAAGGCACAAACTTAGTTACTTAAACACAAACAGACAGACAAATTATTAGCACTGGCCTTCATGTCAGTCCAGTATTACAGAGTCAGATTTAAAGGGGTAGAGACAGTCTGCCCCATGTTGCCCCAGAAAGTTGTCAGTCCCCACGCACACGCAACCAGACAAACAAAAACCAAAACACTGATGTGCCCCTGCCACAGGCGCAACAACCAGATTATCAGAGAACTCAGGAGGGGTCTCCTTCTTAGAGATCTCCCGTGGAGCCGAACCTGTTCGTCTCCTGCAGAGGAATCTGGAGCATCCTCCAGGACTCCTGTGGCTGCGGCGTGCTGGCACGTCTGCCCCGCTGCTTGACCACTCCTCAGAAAATCTAAAATCAGACTGGTGATTCCGTCCTGGAGCCACCGAAAAGCTAAACAGACCGGTGACTCCCTCCTGGAGCCACCGAGAAACTGAAACCAGATTACAGCAGACAACAAAGACACAAAGACAGACACAGCAGACAGACAGACAACCGCGGTACCTGCTGCTCCAGCGATCCTCCGTTCTCTAGTCTCTGGTCCCAGGGAGAGCAAGCCAATCCTGGACGAGCCCCCAAGATGTAAGACCCGTGCACTTTGCACAAATCCCACGCCAGAGGTGGCTCACTTCACAAAGATCACAAGACAAGAGACGCTGCAATCTGGCAAGAGGATTTTTATTTTTCAGCTAGCTGAGGCCCTTTGCCTTTCGGAAAAGAGGCACCCCCCCCCTTTACATTGGAGTTTTTATACACTTTCTTTGGACAAAGACTTTATTCATGGTCAGGCTCAACAGGCTAGCATTCTGATAAGGGACTGTTCAATTTTTTTTTACTCACTTGGGCTCTGCCAGGTGTCCTGAAAATAAGAGGGCTGGTTAGTCCTTGAGACCGGCTGGCCCCTGGAATGTGTGTCTAGTTCTGCTTTGACCTCTAAAAAGCTGCTTCACTTAAAATACTTTTAGATATGTTTTCCCATTTTAGCAAGCGTTTGCAGAATTGTGCAGGTTAGAGCTATATTTTTCTATTACAATTTCTTACACATCCACCTCCATAACTCTTTTTGTCTTATAAAACCGAAACTCTATCCCCATTAAGCAATAATTCCCCATTGCCCCCTCCCCCAGCCCCTGGCAACTGACATTCTACTTTCCATGATTTTGACTACTCTAAGCATCTCATAGAAGTAGAATCATACAGTATTTGTCTTTCTGTGATTGGCTTATTTCACTTAGCATGTCATTAAGGTTTATCCATGTTGTAGCATATTGCAGAATTTCCTTCCTTTTAAAGGCTGAATAATATTTTGTTGTATGTAGACACCACATTTTATTTATCAATTCATCCACTGATGGATACTTGGGTTGCTTCCACCTTTTAGCTATTGAGAATAATGCTGCTATGAACATGGGTGTATAAGTATCTCTCTGAGACCCTGCTTTCAGTTCTTTGGGGTACATACCCAGAAGTAAAATTGCTGGATCACATGTTGTGAGGAAAATAGAATATTTTAGTCAGGCCCCTTGCCTAGGGTCCAGTTGGGGGTAAGTGCAGCACATTCCTTGTAAAAAGGTTGTATGTGGGTGGAGTTAGTGCACGTTTGCACCAATGTCCTTTTTAGTTTGTTGCTATTGTGTGTTGTTCAGAGTTTGTGAAGCAGCATGGCCCGCAGAGAGTTCATGTCTAAAAATAGAGCATGTTTACTTTGCTGGCAGCTGCTCAGTTTTTCTTTGGACTTTGCCAGTAGCAGTTGAGGTTCTGAGTTTCTCTTTGGACTGCCTACTTCTTGGATGTGTCTGTGCTGCATAAAGACTATTCTTTCTTCATCTACGGCTCCAAGGACCTTTTTTCCTGTTACTGTGTGAAGGGTTTGTGACCCAGTCTGGACAACGGGCTAGAGGGGTCTGTAAGCTCCAGACCCAGCCCTAGCTCTACACATGTTAATTGTATTTTTAATTTTTTGAGGAGCCACCATACTGTTTTACATAGCATCTATAGCACTTTACATTCCCACCAACAGTGCACAGGGGTTCCGATTTCTCTATATCCTCTCCAACACTTATTTTCTGGGGTTTTTTGTTTGTTTGTTTTTTATCAGTAGCCATCCAAATGAGTATATCTATGTGTCTTTGATGACTTGTTCATTATGTCTCCCTATGTCAGATACACATGTGTTTGGCTACAGGTCACTACCAACCACAGTGGCTTGAGGACATATGGCTTTAATTTTCTTATAAAACAAAAAGACAGAGATAGGCAGCTGATGACATTGGTTTAGCTGTGTAACACTGAGGGTAAGAACTCAGGTTATTCTGGATTCCTGCTCCTCCATCCTTAGCACAATAACATTCATCCTCATGCTAAGGTGACTGCTGTGTCAGATGGTTCGCTCCTTTTTAGTACAAGAGTGAGCACCTTCCAGAAATGTCCTTAGCAATCTGCATGGGCCAGAGCTTGGCCTCCCCCTAGCTGAAGGGAGGCTGGGAAATATTTGTCCTTCCTGCCATTATGCAGAGAAGTGGCAATTATGGAAGAGAGCTTGAGCTGGTCTTGGAGTACCTGATCTATAGTGTCTGGCTGGCTTCATCCATTGAAGAGAATGTTCATAAGGACAGGGACCCTGTCTTGTTTACCTGCTGTATTCCAACTGCTAGAAGACTGCATTGTGCCCAATAATTGCTTTATAAAAAATTTATTAAATGAAAGAGTGATCTTCCCTCTCAATGCAGATTCACATAGCACTTTACACAAGTCAGTTGGTGCTTGTGATGGAGAATGTTTTAGTTTTATTTCTATTTTCTCAGCAGGTTTATGGAGAAGTGCTCTAGCTAGCACTAAAGACATTACGAAATGCATTTTTGGTGAGTATTTGGAGAACAGACGGGTCAAAGCAAAGAGATATTTTAGGCAAGGAAACAGTACTTTTTCTGCACACAGCAGAAAAGAGACCCATATGTAATTGTTCTAACAACTGTATTTCCTAACAATTATTACCATTTATTGGGCATTCATTGTGGGCAGCCAGGAAGATTCCAGAGTTGCTGAGAGTATAGACTGCCTTAGAAGGACTGTTGCTCTGGTGCATATGAGTTTTGTGACCTTTGGTAAGTTACCTAACCTCTCTATGCCTCAGTTTTTGCATCTGTAACATAGGGATGATAATAGTGGTTGTGAAGATTCAATGAGTTAATTCACCTAAAACACATACGACAGTGCCTGGTAGATAAAAGCACTCAGTAAACATTAGTGTCTTAATCTGTTTTGTGCTGATATAACAGAATAGCACAGGCTAGGTAATTTATAATGAGCAGAAATGTATCAGCTCACAGTTCTGGAGGCTGGGAAGTCCAAGACTGAGGGGCTGGCATCTTGCGAGGGTCATCTTGCTGCTTCATCCCATAGCAGAGGGCAAGAAAGAGAGATGAGGCAGTTGAACTTGCCACCCATGACGGTGGAGCCCTTGTGGCCTAATTAGCTCTGAAAAGTCTCACCTCTTAATACTATTGCAATGACAATGAAATTTCAACATGAGTTTTGGAAAGGACAAACATTTAAAGCATAGCAATTAGCAATTATTATCTGTTCTCATTTAATCCTTGCAATAACCCTAAAGAGTCGATGCCTTTATTACCTCCATTTTGCTCAGATCCACTGAGTCATGGGGGCAGGGGTGATAACCTTACCTACTGTCATTGGACAATAAGTGCAGGCACAGGGATCAGTAGTAGAATCCTGCAGCGGTTTAGATCCAAAGTCTCTCTGCCTGGATTTGCATCCCAGCTCTGCCTCTTATGCATTAGTGACCCAAAGCAAGCTACTTAAATTGTCTGCAACCCAATTTCTCCTTCCATAAAATGGGAGAAAATAGTCATCCCAGTCTCATATATTAGATGTGAGGTTTAAATGACCTGATGGATGTAAAGTGCTTAGAACAGAGCCTGACACATAATAATGTCTCATTAAATGTTTATTATTATTATTTATTATTATTATTATTAAAGAGTTTACACTCTTAACTACTTGCCATTTATTTAACACATACTCATGGCACCTACTGTGTGCCAAGTACTGTTCTAGTTCTTATGCTTTAGTGTTGTCCTTCGACCATACATTGGTTAAAGACAAGTCTGAAAGAATCTATTCATGTCCAACATCCAAATGGCTAACTAAAGCTGTGGGATGGATCTGAGTTTCACTTCTCTCTAGTGGCTGGGCTAAGCTTGCTCTCTGGAAAAAAAGTTCTGATTGGTAGCATTTGCCAATGTCTGTGGTGTAAATACTCTTTGCCATTGCCAATTTCAAACTACCAGTGTGAGGTCACTCAATACAGAGTTGGAAGAGAGGCACAAAATTAGCTCTTGAGAGCCAGTATCATTGGGCTCCAGCCCTCACTGCTCTTTCTGTTAGAGAGATATCCCTGGGGGTAATCTGTATTCGCTTTAAAAATAGTCAACACTATAGCTAGTGAATTTATTGTACGGATAAACATCCCCCCGCCTCTGCTCTGTTGCAGCCCAGTTATTGAGCCTGAAAGAAAATTTGAAAATGAAACATCTGTCCACAGAAGCTAAGCATCCTACTTTGTTGTAAATCCTCCTGATAATATGGATCAGGCACTTGCTTAAAGCCAGCCGTTGTCCTAAGAACTTTATGTGTAATGACTCATTGGGTGCTCATCATTACCCTATGAAGTAAGTGCTTTTATTATCTCAACTGTCCAGTTGGGGATCAAGAGGCACATGGGCTATATGGGGTGCCCAAGGCCACACAGCCGGGAGCTGGCAGAATTGGGGTCCAATTCTGGCAATCCTGTGCATGGTCACCAAATAGGCCCTAGGAATGTCTAGGATCCAAGCAATGTCAGAGGTAGAAGGTGGGAACAGCCTGAGGACATTAGCAAATTGAGAAGAAAAATATTCCCTAAAACTATATGGACTGGGAGTCATGAAAGAGAGTGACTTGATCTATGGAGGAAGGATGAAGGATAATAAGAACTACGCATAAAGTGGATGCTGAGTGGGGAGGTTAGACTATATTAGTCAGGGCAGGAGAGGCTACATGGCACAAAGAAATCCCAAGTTGTTATGACCTAAGACATAAGGGTTTATATTTTGCTCACACCAAAAGCATTAAGGTTTGGGAATCCCTCCAGGGCAACTCTGCTCCATGTGGGGACTCAGGGATCCAGGCTGCTTGTATCTTGTTGTTCCTCATCTTATCTCAAGACAAGGTCTCCTTGTTTATCCCATGAGAGAGCTGGAGAGCCACAAAGGGCCTTTCATGACCAGGCCTGGAAGTAGCATACACCATCTCCACTCACATCCTTTTGGCCAGGATCAGTCACCCAGCCTCAGCCTAACTACAGGGGAGGCTGGCAGATGTAGTCTTCCTGTGTGCATAGGAAGAAGTAAGCATGGTGAGCACAGAGCACTGCCACTGCCTCACAAGCCGACAGTCAGGTCTAGGGTGAAAGTAGGTCTTAACCACAGCCTTGCATCTGCCTCACACCTTCCTCCCTGTCTTAGTCATCAAGGCTGCTAGAACAAAGCAACATAGGCTGGGTGGCTTAGAAACAACAGAAATTTATTTCTCAGTTCTGGAGACTAGAATTCCAAGATCAGGATGCCAGCATGGTCAGGCTCTGGAGAGGGCCTGTTTCTGGGTTGCAGATAGCCAACTACTTGTATCCTCACATAGTAGAAAAGAGGCAAGAGAGTTTTCTGTGGCTCTTTTTTTTTTTATTGTTTGTTGGTCTTTTATGGCTGGCTGGTTCAGGGATCTGAACCCTTGACCTTGGTGTTCTGGGGTTCTTTTTATAAGGGCACTAATTCCATTCATGAGGACTCCACCCTCACGAATGAGCCCAACTCGTAATACCATCACATTGGAGGTTAGGATTTCAATGTATGAATTTTGGGGAGACACATTCAGTCCATAGCACTTCCCATCCTCCCCTCTTTCCACTCCCTCCCCTACTCACTCTGCTCCTGACACATCCCCTTTCCCTTTTTTTTTTTTTTTTAAAGATGGCTGGTAAGAGGGTCTTAACTCTTGACTTGGTGTTGTCAGCACCACGCTCTCCCAAGTGAGCTAACTGGCCATCCCTGTATCGGGATCCGAACCTGTGGCCTTGGTGTTATCAGCACCGCACACTCCCAAGTGAGCCACTGGCTGGCCCTGACACATCTCCTTTTCTGATCTTCAGTCGTGCCTCAAGGCCTTTGCACTTTCTGTGCCCTTTACCTGGAATGCCTTTTCCCTCAGAAACCCACAGATCTCCCACCCTTTTTCAGGACTTTTCTCAAAATGTCACTTCTTAAAAGAGACCTTCCCTGACCATCGTGCCTAAAATATCAACCCTGTCACACTTCCTCTTTCTCTCACCAAGCTTTGTTTTTCTTCCTAGTACTTATCATTACCTGATATGACAGTATACATTTATTTCTTTGTTTATTGTTTGTCCTACTCACTAGAGCACTGGTTCTCAAAGTGTTGCCCTGGGACCTTTTAAGGGTCTAGAAGATCAAAAATACTTCACTTGTATCACTAAGACATTAGCCCTTTCAATTCACAAATGTGTGGTGGAGTTTGCAGAGGCTGCATGTCATGGCGTAAGTGACGTTACTCTGACAGCTAATGGAATATGTACTTGGATATGCTTGTGCTTCAATACTTTCTTAATTTGATTTCTAATAGCATAACCCATGTAAATAGAAACTTTGGTATCCCATGTAATTTTTAAGAGTAGAAAGAGGTCCCAAGACACTGCATTAGAACATAAGCTCTATAAGCCAAGGGTTTTGTGTACTTTATTCATTTTCAAAATTAGTGCCTACAACTAGTTTCAAAATAATAGTAGAGACTATTATGTCTCTATTGGTCCACAGCAGAGACATAAAAACTGTTTACTGAGTGACTGGATCAAAGAGTCCAGTTTGCACAACACTTGCACCTTGGCAAGAATGATTTGAAATCCTGAATGTGTTCTTTAGGATTTGTCTTTCCTCACCTCCCCCCAATTTTTTATTTTACACACACACACACACACACACACACGGTATTATATAGTTATATATAACTGGAATGTATATAGTTTTTATATATTATTTGAGTATATATATTATATTATTGTAACATATGCTATCATATATGCTGTCACACACTGCATAACGATGTTTCGGTCAACAACAGACCACATATACAACTCTGGTCCCATAAAATTATAATGGCTTACCATATAACCTATGTGTGTAGTAGGCTGTACCGTCTAGGTTTGTGTAAGTATACACTATGATGTTCCCACAACTAAATCACCTAACAATGCATTTCTCAGAACGTATCCCCATCATTAAGGGGTACATGACTATACTTATGTAGCATATAAAAACCATATATATTATAGTTATATATAACTGTATATAACATTTGGTACATATGTATATAATTATTATTATAACATAGAATAACATGTACTTATATATTATATAATGTATAGTTTTAAAAAATTGGTAGAAGGTGAGGAAAGGCAAAAATATAAATAAATATAATTACAATTATTTTATTTTAAAATTTATTTTGAATTGATTCCTAAAGAAAAATTCTTCCACCAATTCCTTAAAACTATATACATAATAAAATACAAAAATATATAAACATGAAATAAACTATAAACTATATATTATGAATTTATAATTTATTATAATATATAATAAAATATAAATATAAAATAAACTATATATAAACTATATATATAATAGTCACCAACATTGTCTCATTAAGTCCCCAAATGGCCTGACTTACTTTTTTTTTTTTTTTTTTAAAGATGACCGGTAAGGGGATCTTAACCCTTGACTTGGTGTTGTCAGCACCACGCTCACCCAGTGAGCCAACCGGCCATCCCTATATGGGATCCGAACCCATGGCCTTGGTATTATCAGCACCACACTTTTCCGAGTGAGCCACAGGCTGGCCCCTGACTTACATTTTAATGTATCCATTTCTCATTCAACAAATATGTAGTGAGTTTACAGTATGCCAGACCCTGAACTATATACAATGTGGAGTAAAAAAGACATGCTCCTGCCCTGATGGGGCCTGCAGTCTCACAGGAAAGAAAAGAGATCTCGAATGTGCTCTGGAGACAGATTGTTGGCTCAGATTCCTGGATCTGCCTTGAGAAAGGGACTTAACACCTGTGCATATGGTTGGCTGAATAATGCCCTCCAAGATGTCTACATCCTGATCCCCGGAACCTGTGAATGTTACCTCTGTGGCAGAGGGGATTTTGCAGATGAGATGAAGTTAAGGATCTTGAGATAGGGACATGATCCTGTAGTATCTGGATGTGATGACAAGGGTCCTTAATAGGAAGAAGCAGGAGATCAGAGGGACAGAAGATGATGTGATGATTGAAGCAGAGAAAGATTTGAAGATGCTGTGCTACTGGCTTTCCAGGTGGAGGAAAGGGCCAAGAGCCAGGGAATGCAGCTGTAGAAGCTGAAGAAGGCAAGGAAACAAATTGTCCACCAGAGCCTCTGGAAGGATTCTCAGTGATTCTGATTTTTGACTTCTGACTTCCACAACTGAAAGAGAATAGACTTATATAGTTTTAAAGCCACTAATCTTGTGGCAATTTGTTATAGCAACAACAGGAAACTAATATAGCATACTTCAGTTTTCTCATCTCTATAATGTACTTGACCAAATTCGTAGGTCTGTGGTAATAATACAATAAACATTAAGTTCAAGACTTTTATGCCCCTAAAATTGGGCACAAAGTGAGCATCAAATACATAAAATCTATCATGATTTTTAAAGCATGATGAGACTACTCATAAGAAGAGATCACACCTAATCTGGGGAGGTCAAGATAGGCTTCCCTGAAGAAATAATGTTAAAACAGAAACCCAAATGCCATCCAGGTAAAGAAGAGAGTGATGCTTGTTGCGGGAAAAGAAAAATAGCATGTACAAAGGCCCAGAGGCAAGAATAAGCTGCCACATTTAAGAAACCAGTGAAACTCATTGAAGTTGGATGGAGGTTTGGGGGTAGGCTTGAGAGATGAGCTGGAGAGGGGATAGGGCCCAGATCAAGAAGGACTTGGTAAGGCATTTGCAGCTGGACTGTGGTACATGGAAAATCATTATTTTGTATGGTAAAAATATATACATTTAGGCTTCGGGTGAAGATGGTGGAATAGGTGGTCCCCAGCATCACTCTTTCCCACAAATCAACCAATTTACAACCATTAAAAAGCAACGTCAACCAAACTGGGGCCACTAGAGCTCAGGGGAAGAAGAGAGACCTATGGAGTTCATGAAGGCAGGAGAAGCCACAATGAGAGAAAGAAAGGATTGCTCCCACCATTTTGGTCCCCAGCCATTTCAAGCCCAACCCTAGTGAGCACATGGAGCAAGAGCTGGCAAAAGCCACAGCTATGCTCTTCCTATGAAGTAGCTTGGAGGATGCAGGGAAGAAGAGGGCCTTGGTGGCCCACAGGCCAGCAAGACCACTAACAGGGTTCCCATGGACCCACATAGGAGTAAGGAGCCACAAACAACTGAAAAAAGGAGCCACTTGGGCCGGTGAGTAATCGCAAGGGACTGGCACATATCCCATCCCCTGGGAAGTGTTTGGAGTGCAGGCAGTGGGGGAAATGCAACCAGGAGAGGAACCTTAGGGCACAGCATGGACAGCTGATCTGATTCCCAATCAGCACAGGACCACTTAGTGGAGACCAGTCAGGTATATAGAACTGCATGAGGTGCAATTTGCTGAAAAGACTCAGGCCCAGACCAGAGTTTCCACATAACCCAGGTGCACTGTAACTCAAGACCTGGAAGTACATATAAGGCGAACAATTAAAAATTGAGCTGCACAAAAAAACCTTCCCAGAGAATCAGCAGCAAAGCAACAATTTAGCTCAACCACAGAGCTCCAGGGCTGGTCCCCACAGAAAGTTCCTCCATTTAAAAGTAAGCAAAGGACAACAAATTAGTTCCAGTTCAGAGCTTAAATGGTGGGAACAGTTAATAATCCAAACAGAACTGAAAGAAACAAAATAACCACAGATCAGAGACAAAGTCTGATATTAACTAGTGATGGTCTAACACCAACAAAGAACACCTATAAAACCTAGAATGACTGGAAGCCCCCTGGGCTCCCAAGCCAGGAAGGGGGGAGGGCTATGGGCCTCAGTCACACCCCAATAATGACCACAGCCAGCCCAGCAACAACCACCAGGCCACCACCAAAAGTGCCCCATGCTCCTGAGCTGGGGTGATAGAGAGCCAAGGGCTTCAGCCATGACCCCCTGGCATCCACAACCAGGCTAACAGTAACCACCAAGCTGCTGCAGGAAGTGCCCTGGCTCCCAAACCAGGATGGTGGGGGGTCAAGGGCCTTAGCCATGCCCCCCCGACAGCTGCAACCAGCCTAGCAACAACTACCAAGCCAATGCTGGAAGCACCCTGGGCTCCCAAGCTGGGGCAGTGGGGGGCTGAAGGTTTCACACTCCTCTGACATCTGCATCCAGCCCAGCAACAACCAAGCTGCCACTGCAAGCCCCCTGGGCTCCCCTGCTGGTATGAGAGAGGTGCCACGGGCCTTGATCACACCCCACCTTCCTTCTCCTCCCACCCTATTTCCCTCCCCTTTTCCCTTTCCCCCATCCCCCAACTGCTCTGTAAAATCTTAGAATGTAAAAAATATATATATCAATAAATAAATTTAAAATATATGTATATAAAATATTATACTTATTATTTTAACTTTTGTAAGTATGCATTTCAGTGGTATTAAATATATTCACAATGCTGTGGACCCATCACCACTAGCTATAGCTAAAACTTTTTCATCACCCCAAACATAAACTCTGTGCTTGTTAAACAATAACTCTCCCTTCCCCTATCCCCTAGCCCCTGGTAGTCTCATTCTTCTTTCTGTCTCTGTGAATTTGCCTATTCCAGGTACCTCATATGCAATGGACTAAATGCTGTATCTCCCCAAAGGCCGTATGTTGAGATCCGAACCCCTAAGGTGATGATATTAAGAGACAGGGCCTTTGGTAAGTGATTAGGTCATGAGGGTGGAGCCCCATGTGATTGGGATTAGAGCCCTTATAAAATCAGCCCCAGAGAACAAGTTAGTCCCTTCTGCCATGTGAGAACAGCAAGAAGGTGCCATGAGAATTAGAGAGCAGGCCCTAATCAGACACCAAATCTGCTGAAACCTTGATCCTAGACTTCCCAGCCTACAGTGAGAAATAAATGTCTGTTGCTTATAAGCCACCAAGTCTATGGTAGTTTATTATAGCAGCCCAAACAGACTAAGATATCATATAAGTGGAATCACACAATATTTGACCTATTGCGTCTGATTGATTTCACTAAGCATAATGTTTTCAAGGTCCATCCATGTTGTAGCATGTGTCAAAATTTCATTCCTTTGTAAGGCTGTACTCCATTGTATGACTATACCACATTTTATTTCTCCATTCATCTGTTGATGGACACTTGGATTGTTTCCACCTTTTGGTTATAGTGCTGCAATGAATGTTGGTCATAGGAAGATTTTTGACAGATGGGAAAACTGAGGATCTGAGGGGTGAGGTACATGTATTTGAGGTTACACAATTAATGAGGGGCAAAGTCACGACAGAATTCTAGATGTGGCTCATCCTGAGAGGTAGACCTTCTTACGGGAAATCCATCTCACTGATCTTGGGCTGACAGATAAACCACTGAAACAAAGCTGCTCAGATTTCACACTGGCTCCAGGTTGTAGGTGGGGGAGGGTGGGAGGAGTTGCTCACTGTCTCAGATTGGGTTTCTTGGCAGCAAATGAAAGGAGCAAGAGAGAAGGAGGAAAATCCAAGTACGGGTGACATTTCAGATGACGTCTCGGCCTGATCCTGAGGGGTTCTCCCTGGAGCAAGAGAGTCGGGCTTCCATTCTCCCACACATGTCAGTCATTGGACACGGGTGGGTCTGGGAGGAATGTCCACTCTTGGAGGCTTCCCATGTGGTGAAGCCACCCCATGAATTGCAGATGGAAGCCTTCTCTACAAGCAGAGCACACGGAAGCTGGGGTATGGACACGGCTCTAGTAAAAGGTTCCAAGGCTATTTGAGGGGAAGGTAGTGATGGTATCCATGTACCCTAGCGGGTGAGTATTTTTTTGTCACTGAACAGGGACAATGTGGAGGAAGCTCCTCTGGAATTGGTGGTGGGTTACATAGAAGAAAGGAACACCAGCAGCACCTAGGAGAGGCTACAGGCCTTACAGCAGGAATTGGATGCTAAAAGGAGAGACTTGTGCATGAGGACATGCTCACCAACTGCTGTGTGGGGATGATGGAGGGTGTGGGACAGGGTGTAAGTTTAGCAGGGAGGCTGAGGAATAGGTGGGTGGGAGGGAGAAGACTACTTTCTTTTCTTCTTCACCCTCACATTCTCCTCTCATGAGAGAAAGTGTCAGTTGCTGACAGTGGCCAGGCAGGAAATGTAAATAAATTACTTGAAGCAGGCTGGGACTGAGGCAATGGGGAGTGGAAAGGACTGAGGAAACCTAATGGGTCAGTCAGTTACTCAGTTTCAGCCAACTGTCACGATTCTGGAAGGAGGGACCCTTGCTTCCAGACAGTGATAATGCTAGTAAGTGCACTGCCATTAGCCAAGCCGTGTTCTACACACCATTCACACATCACTGTGTTTGTTCCTCACAACAGCCCTGTGAATAGGCACTCCTGGTATCCCTATTGTTCAGGGGATGAAACTAAAGCAAAGAGGTTAAGTAAACTGCCCAAGGTCACACAGTTTAATATAAGTGGCAGTGCCAGCATTCAAACCCAGGCACTCTGGCTGCAATGTGTATAACAACTACCCCATAATGGTTAAAAGCAGAAAATCTGGGTTTCTTGGGAAATCTTCCTATTTTTAAGTGCTGCTAGCTAATTCATATTTGTTTTAGGACATGGTATGAGCCAAGCATATTTAGGGATAGGATTAGGCCCATGGGTTGCTGGTTGCTATAAGATATCCCTACAGGATACAGCAGTGGGGAAGTGGATATACCAGCTCTTCCACTTCCCAGCTGTGTGCCCTCAGGCAAGTGACTTAACCTCTCTGTGCCTCCATATTCCTCATCTGTATAATGGAGATAATCCTAGCTCCCTCCTCCTAGGAAAGTGGTAAAGGTTGAAGGATAGAATTTGTGTAAAGTGCTCAGATGTTGCCCTGGCATGTGATAAATGCTGGATAAATGTGAGCAGAATTATTATCTGGGTGTGAGAGATCTGAGCATGATCTAATTCATGGGTGTGGATAAAAGAAGAAGAGGAGAGTGCTTAGAATCAAACCCTGAAGAATATCAACTTGCAAAGGATGAGTAAACGCAGAGGACTACACAAAAGAGATGGAAAAGAAGAGACCGGAAAGTAGAAGAAAACAAGGCAACGTTGGGAACATCAGCAGCCAAGAGAAGAGAGGGTTAGCTGGAGCAGGCACAGTCAACTGTAGGAGGAGCTGGTGAAGCATGGTGAAAGATGGAGCGGGGTGTACGGATGGCTCTTGGCATGTGACACAGACACAATCTGAAGTGAACAGCCACCTCACTTTCTTGGGGTAGGTAGAGACTGTGAGCCTGAACACACCTGGCTGGCTGAGATAGTTCAGAATTGGAGCAAGATCTGCCTGGGAGAGCAGGGGCAGTTCCTGGAACACCTGGTATATTGCTTCACAAGGCAGGGAAGTTTCCCTATGCACAGTGTGATGAGTGTTATCAAGGGTAGGTACCAACTCCATCAACCTTCTCCCTCCTCTCACTCATCCCCACCCTCTGTAGGCCATTCCTGCAGGAGGCAGCTGTGGGCAAGACCAGATGTCCCACGCTGAATTTATCCATCTGAGATATCCTGAGTTGTTAGCATGATACAGGCTGGGGGGTGGGAGGGAACAGAGGGGAAATGACAGACCAGGTGCCTGCCCTGGAGGACTCAAAGTCTAGTGGAAGAGACAGAGAATAGATAGGTGAGCCAACCACAAACAAGACCATCCCCAGCTGGGCTAAATCGTATGGAGAAAAGAGAGGAGAGAGCAGGTACCTGGTGAGGAATTCTGAGAGTGAACTGGTATGGATGAGGGACCATGAAAACAGTACTACTCACTAAGGCAGTGGCCAGAGATGACCCAGAGACAGTCTGTCTCACCCTGCACAGCCAACCTGTCAGGGTCTTCTCCCAAAAGCTACAACAAGGGTTTCTTTGTTGACCCGGCATTCAAGCACAGATATACCTAATGGCCTCCTCACCAGCTAATCAGCAACTTGCCAAGGAAAGGAAAACAAAGTTCATTGTCTTCAGACTCTGTGTAGACTTTCCTGTCTCCTCTTTCTCTTTGTTAATCTTACATAAATTCCTGTTTTTATCTTTGTTGGATACAGTCTATTCATTGGTTTCCCTTGTAAACAACTTAGTGAGCCAACCCTTAACTCAATGTCTTTGAGAAACTCTTGGCCGAGCTCCCTTTAGATGGGGTTAATGAAGAAGGCCTCTTTAAGGAGGTGGTAGCTGAGAAGCGATTTGAAGAATGACAATGTCAACCTAAATAACAAACCAGGAGAGGGGCTCTCTGAAGAGTAATGAGTTTAACTGGGAATAAGCAGAAGGATTTGCAAATCCAGGATATGTGGGATAGGCACACCCAAAGAGGTTGAAGCAAGGGGATACTTTTAAAGGCAAAAAGAAAAAGTATGTGTGGTTTGTTTTGAAACAAAGGGAGCATAGGTTATAGGGCTTATCACAGGAGTTGACGCCACTTCATTAGTGGAGACAGTGTCAGGCAAATGTTCTCGTGCATTTGGCTAGCTGTTCTTGTGACTTATGTAATAAGCTACAGTTTGAAAAGTCCTTAGCAAAAGTTCTTGTTACAGACCTAGGTATGTGAGAGTCTTTGTATTGGTTCTTATCACAGGCATGTGTGCATGAGGGCCCTCCCTGCTCAGCCTCCCAGCTTTACTTATTTTTTGTTAGAGTTTGACACAGTGACTTCATTTTGATTTTGACAATTTTCACAACAATGAGCCCACCAAACGAAGACCTGGGGAGAGTCAGCCATGGTTCCTAGCTCAGTTCTGGTAGGTGAGATGCTTGGACTACCCCTCGTGTGGGTACGGACAGAGATGGGATGAGCTACACGAAGCCTTTTTCCATAAAGATCTAGCTCGGCGCTCAGATAAGAATGTATATTTTTAACTTACTATGGGATATAATTAAACGATGTGCATCGGTTTACATTTGTGGCTAAACTGAACATTGTCTATTTAAGCAAGGTCGAACCATTATATTCTATGCAAAATTTTATAACGTCTCATTTCGGATTCACAGCTCTGGAGACGTTTTGATGACTCCTAATTCTTCCGTCTGCTTTTGCTCCTTAAAGAAGAAATGTTTGTAAAGTGCTTAGAGCCAAGCCTGGAAGACAAGGGAAGATGCTACTCTCCCGTTGCAGGAAGAATCTGGCTTTATACAGAGACTCTACTGCCACCTTCTGCTCCTGTTAGTTATATGTTTCTAAAGAAGAACTTAGAGGGCTCTGTTGTGCTTATCTAAACCAGGTGGCATCTTCATTAGGTCAGGAAGAGGGCCAGACTAAAATGTAAAGTGAGGTGACATTAAATATTAGAGGGCTTTACAAAAGAAAAAAAGAATAAAAATAATAAAATAAAGGGCGTTACAATGATGTGTAAGGGTGATTGTATTTGTATTGTTAAAATACTGTAGTAGTTAACATTTTTATTTTATTTATTTATTTATTTATTTATTTGGCAGGTGGCTGGTAAGGGGATCTGAACCTGTAGTAAACATCTATTAAGTGCCTACATTTTGCCAGATTTATTGGTCAGGATTCTTCAGAGAAAAAGAACCAATAAGATATATCTAAATCTATCTTTCTACTTATTTATGTATGTCTATATCTGTCTACATCTATATATCTACATCTATACATATCTTTATATTTATCTATATCAATCTCTCGAGATTTATTTTAAGAAATTGGCTCATGGGATTGTAGGGATCAGCAAAACTAAAATCCATAGGACAGGCTAGCAGCCTGGAAATTCAGAAAGGATTTGATGCTGCAGTCTTGAGGCAGAATTCCTTCTTCTCTAGGAAGCCTCGGTTTTGCTCTTAAGGCCTTCAACTAATTGGATGAGGCCTACCCACATTAATGAGAGTAATCTACACAGAGGCTAGCTGTGTGGGGCGAGACAGGCTGTCTCTGGGTCATCTCAGGCAGTGACCTCACCTGAGGCTCAGTGACAGGTGCTTAATCTGATAGACATGACCACTGGGCCCCTAGATGTTGATTATTCTCAGTGCACTGTATTAGCCAGCTCAGGATGCCATACAAATACTACAGACTAGGTGGCTTCAACGGCAGACATTTATTTTCTCACAGTTCTAGAAGCTGAAAGTCTAAGATCAAGGGCCAGCATGGTTGATTTCTCCTGAGGACTCTCTGTTTGGCTTGTCTTCTTGCTGTGTCCTCCTGTGGCCTTTCCTGTGTGCATGCATAGCCCTGGTGTCTCTTCCTCTTCTTAAAAGGGCACAGTCCTATTGGATTAGGGCCTCATCTTTATAATCTCATTTAGCTTCAGTTATCTCCTTAAAGGCCCTGTCTCCAAATAGGTCACATTTTGGGTCAGGGCATCAACATATGACTTTGGGGGGACACAGTTCAGTCCATAACACTCACTTTGGCCCTCTCT
The DNA here is from genome assembly GCF_027409185.1 of Cynocephalus volans. Classification (NCBI taxonomy): domain Eukaryota; kingdom Metazoa; phylum Chordata; class Mammalia; order Dermoptera; family Cynocephalidae; genus Cynocephalus; species Cynocephalus volans. Next base: position 50,335,778 of record NC_084469.1, read on the forward strand.
GTTTCTGCCTCTAGACTCACCCAAGGACATTTTAGATTTTCTTTTTCTTTTTCTTTTTTTTTTTTAAAGATGACCGGTAAGGGGATCTTAACCCTTGGCTTGGTGTTGTCAGTACCATGCTCACCCAGTGAGCTAAACGGCCATCCCTATATGGGATCTGAACCCGTGGCCTTGGTGTTATCAGCACCACACTCTCCTGAGTGAGCCACGGGCAGGCCCTAGATTTTCTGAATAAAACAAATACGCTATTGGAAGTGGGACTGGGGGACCATTTACAAGATCCTGTATGAGCATGGTGAGAAGGTTCCTGTTCCCATCACCCTGGTCTATCCACCAGTGGGATGGGGTGGGGTGAGGAGAAGGAGGGACGTGAAACATTCTCAGGCTCATCCTTCCCCACAGAGGCAGGGGGCATGGTCTCAGTGGAGCAGCTTTCCCCTTGGTGGTGGTCCATAGTGAAGCACCATATGGCCTAGTTGGTGTGAGTCCAAGGCATTGTGAAAATTCCAGTCCCTGAAAAGTCAGTGGTTTTCTCTGGCTCTGAAAAATGCAAAATAACCCAATTCTCTTATTTTTACTTATTTATTTATTTGTTTATTAATTTATTCTTTGTGGCTGGCCTGTACAGGGATCCAAATCCTTGACCTTAGTGTTATCAACACCATGTTCTAACCAACTCAGCTAACCAGCCAACCTTATAAAAAAAAAAAAAAAGAAACAACCTAATTCTTTGTTGGCCAGTCCTAGGATCTGCTGTTAAAAAACTGTGTGGATTTTCCTTTCATGGGACTGACCCCATCATTTGTGTATAACTGGCTTCAGCCTCCTGGGTACTCTCACTGAGGCCACTTAAAAATGTCCACGAGCTTTTATTTTCATGGCTAATGAATGTCCTCTCCCATGGCCATGCCAATCTCCGCACATTTGAAATGTCCCACGCTTTTGTTATAAGACTATAGCAAACATCTTGTTCAGGGCCCTGTTGCCTTTATGCAAATTGAGAAAAAGTACATCCTGCAGGAGGATGAGTTCTAAAATGTGCCCCTTGGTCAGGGCTGTGCATGGCTTGGGAAGTGAACCCTGGCAGGATGCCAGTTTCCTTTCGCCTCTCCTCGGATGCTTTGTGCAGGGCACAGGGCTGCAACTTTGTGCACAAAGCTGCTTTTCTATCACTATTATGGCCCTAGAATAGACTGTCAGGTGTAGACTCACTGGATCAAGGGAATGAATGCTTTATTATCAAGTTTCTCCCCCAAAGGGTTTGGATAAAGTTGATTCCCAGCAGCAATATTTGAGAAAAGCCATTTCCCAGAGGAAAAGTCTTCTAGGGCTGCCATAACAAAATACCACAGACTTGGTGACTCAAACAACAAACATTTGTTTTCTCACAATTCTGGAGGCTAGAAGTCCAAGATCAAGGTGCCAGTACAGTTGGTTTCTTTTGCGACCTCTCTCTTTGGCTTGCAGATTGCCACCTTCCCTCTCCACGTTTTTGTCCTAATCTTCTCTTCTTAGAAGGACACACCAGTCATATTGGATTAGAGCCCTCCCTAAAAAAACCCATTTTACCTTTTTCTTTTTTTTTTAAAAGATGACCGGTAAGGGGATCTTAACCCTTGACTTGGTGTTGTCAGCACCACGCTCACCCCAGTGAGCCAACCGGCCATCCCTATATGGGATCCGAACCCGTGGCCTTGGTGTTATCAGCACCACACTCTCCCGAGTGAGCCACGGGCTGGCCCCATTTTACCTTAATTACCTCTCTAGAGACCTTGTCTCCAAATACAGTCACATTCTGCAATATTGGGAGTTAGGGCTTCAACATATGAATTTGAGGGGGACACAATTCAGCCCATAACAAGCAACCTCACCACTGCTGACAATGCTCTTTTTTTCACACCTCCCCCCTCCCCACCCCTTCAGTTTACAAGTCTTGCTTTCAGTTCCAGGAAGCAGGCCGATCCGCTGTCTTCACAGGTGCTGCAGGTGGCATCAGAGACAAGATGATGAGCAGCCAGCAACTCCTCCACCTGGCTGACACAGGTTTTACCATCAACACGCCCTACCCACTTGTGCTGCCCATGACGCAGGAGATCCACCTCATTCTCTCCTTTGACTTTAGTGCTGGGGATACTTTCAAGGTAACTGAGAAAGGCCTTGGAGGTGGTCCTGGATGGGAGGCAGGTTGAGGTGGAGCTAACCATGCCAGGGAACTGAGGACATAGTCTGGGAGCTGGGTAGTGAGTAGGTGCTGGCAGGGAGCTGAGAAAGCCAGATCAACTCCTCCATTAGTCCTGAAGCACTTGCAGTCTGGCAATGTCCAACAAGCTTCTGATCTTCTAAAACCACCCCAGACATTCCTGGACCTCTCTTCCTGGCAGATGCTTCTGCCATTTTCTGGGTCCCTGCCTACCCATCCACACCAGTTTGGCCTATGACAGTTTAACTCCTCACCTGTGTGCTCCCTGCTGCAGGTAGGCACATCTTGGACCCTGAGGTGGTTTCTTCCTGCTTATGTTGGCTTCAGTGGGGTCTGGCATATAGCAGCCTTCAATAAATGTTTGCTGAATGAGAGAAAATGCAAGCACATTTGTACATAGCATATACTGCACCTTCAGGAAATGGTAGCTGTTTTTCTCAGTTGCTTTGGATCGAATAAACCCGGCTTCATATCCCATCTCTGCCATTTACCCTCTGTGTCCTGATGCACTTTATTTAACTTCTGTGTACCTTGGTTGCCTCAACTGTAAAATGGAGCTAATAATAGCTCCTCCTAGGAGTTGTTATGTGGACTAAATTAATCCTGGTTAATACTTGTAAAGTGCTTAGCATAGTGCCTGCCACTTGGTAGGGGATTTGTAAATATTTTCTTTAAAAATATACATGTATGTCAAAGGGTGATCATGAGTATGAAATGAAATCATATAAGTAAACTTGATGCCGAGCTTGTAATGTTTCCATAAATACTTCCTGGTGGTGGAAGTGACTTTGATTTAACTGTCAGGACTACTGAAAGAGATAGATCCTAATAACCTTGCCTCATGAATAAGAAAATTGGGCTGGCCAGCAGGTAGGCCTCGCCGCCCCCACCCAACTCCATCCCCAGTCCCGCTGAGTACGTGCCTATCAGGGAGGCACCTAACCAGAGAGCCCCAAGATCCTTGGAGACTATGCGCCCTGTGGTGCCAGCGTGTGACCCAGCAGGTAGGCCTCTTTGCCGCCTCCTGACTCCATCCCCAGCCCCGCCGAGTTCGCACTGATCAGAGAGGTGCCCAGCCAGAGAGTCCCATGATCCTCAGAGACTACTCACCCTGCGGTGCCAGCACGCAACCCAGCAGGTAGGCCTCGCCACCACCACCCGACTCCATCCCCAGCCCGGCCGAGTGCGTGCTGACCAGAGAGGTGCCTCCCCTCAGAGGCCCAAGATCTGAGGCAACCATGCTCCTGAGGCACTAGTGGGCAACTGAGCAGACACTGAGGCAGCCAAATGAAGTTGGCAGCCCCAGCAGCATCCTAGCCAGACAGTAGTGTCAAACCAGTGGACTGTGAAAACCCCTGCCACAATGACTAAACATCAAAAGAAAGATACCAGAAATATGAAAAATCAAGAAAGTATACCACCAAAGGGTAATAACTCTCAAGCTCTACATCCTATACAGCAAGAAGCCCTTGAAATGTCTGACAAGGAATTTCAAGTGATAATTCTAAGGAAACTAAATGAGATACAAGAAAACTCAGCTAGACAACACGATGAAATGAGGAAAAGTGTACAGGACCTGAAAGAAGAAATGTACAAGGAAATCAATGTCCTGAAAAACAATGTAACAGAGCTTGCTGAGCTGAAGAATTAACAAATCAACAAAATAAAAAACACAACAGAGAGTTTAACCAGCAGGCTTGCAGAAGCAGAAGAGAGAACTTCTGACCTTGAAGATGGGCTGTTTGAAATAACACAGGCAGACAAAAAAAGAAAAGAAAAAAGAATTTAAAACATCAAAGAAAATCTAAGAGAGACATCAGGCAACCTTAAGCGCTCAAATATCTGAGTCATGGGTATTCCAGAAGGGGAGGAAAAAGGAGATTGCATTGAAAAGATATTCAACAAAATAGTGGCAGAAAACTTCCCAGTTATTGCAAAAGACACAGATCTTCAGTTTTAGGCAGCTCAAAGATCCTCAAACATATTCAACCCAAAAAGGTCTTCTCCAAGACATGTCATAGTCAAATTGGCAAAACTCAAAGACAAAGAGAGAATCTTAAAAGCTGCAAGAGAGAAGCATCAAATCACCTACAAGGGAGCCCCAATCAGACTAACATTAGACTTTTCATCACAAACCCTAAAAGCCAGAAAGGAATGGGATGATATATTTAAATTACTAAAAGACAGAGATTGCCAGCCATGAATACTCTAACCTGCAAGGCTATCCTTCCAAAATGAAGGGCAAATAGTATATTTCTCAGACAAACAAAAACTGTGGGAGTTCACTACCACACGACCACCCTTACAAGAAATTCTCAAGGGAGTCCTGGGTTTTGTACCTGAAAAATAACTACGACTGCCATAAAAATCAAAACCCACTAGTAGAATAAAAATGGCATTCATGAAGAGAAAGCAAACAAACAAAAAGGCTATCTACAACCCAAGGAGCCAACAAATACACAAAACAAACAGTAAATCAGAAAGAAAGGAACAAAAGACACCTAAGACATTCAAACAATAATCAATAAAATGCTGGGAATAAATCAACACTTTTCAATAACAACTCTTAATGTAAAAGGATTAAATTCCCCAATCAAAAGACACAGACTGGCTGACTGGATTAAAAACGAGGACCCAACTATATGCTGCCTTCAAGAGACCCACCTCACCCATAAAGACTCACATAGGCTAAGAGTGAAAGGATGGAAAAACCATGCAAGCAGAAATGAAAAACGAGCTGGAGTAGCTATTGTTATATCTGATAAAACAGACTTTAAACTAAAAACCATAAAAAGAGATAATGAGGGCCACTACATAAACATAAAAGGACTGATCCATCAAGAAGACATAACAATCATAAATATATACACACCCATTGTCGGAGCAGCCAGATTTATAAAACAAACTCTATTCGACCTAAAGAAGGAAATAGACACTAATACCATAATAGCAGGGGACCTGAACACCCCACTATCAATATTGGACAGATCATCAAGGCAAAGAATCAGCAGAGAAACACAAGATCTAAACAACACTCTAGACCAATTGGGCTTGGCAGATATCTACAGAACATTCCATCCAACAACCTCAGAATATTCATTCTTCTCAACAGCACATGGGACATTCTCCAGGATAGGCCACATGTTAGGTCACAAATCAAGTCTCAACAAATTCAAAAAAACTGGAATTATCCCATGTATTTTTTTAGACCAAAATGGATTAAAATTAAAAATCAATAACACACGAAAAACTGGAAACCATGCAAACACATTAAACAGCATTCTACTTAATGACATATGGGTCCAAGAAGAAATCAAACAGGAAATCAAAAATTTATTAAAACTAATGAAAACAATAATACATCATACCAAAACCTATGGGATACTGCAAAAGCAGTACTAAGGGGGAAATTTATCACAATAAATGCTTACTTCAGAAGAATGGAAAGATGGCAAACGAATAACCTAATACTTTACCTTAAAGAACTAGAAACAGAAGAACAATCCAAACCCAAAGTTAGCAGATGGAAAGAAATCGTTAAGATCCAAGCAGAACTTAATGAAATGGAAACCCCAAAAAACAATACAAAAGATCAATGAATCAAAAAGTTGGTATTTTGAAAAGATAAATAAAATTCACAAACCATTAGCATGGCTAACTAAAAAAAGAAGAGAGAAGATCCAAATAACAAAAATTAGAAATGAAAAAGGCGATATTACAACTGATTCATCTGAAATACAAGGAATCATTTGAGACTACTATAAACAACTATACACCAACAAATTTGAAAATCTGGAGGAAATGGATAAGTTTCCGGACACACACAAACTACCAAAACTGAGCCAAGAAGATGTAGAATATCTGAGAAGACCAATAACAATAAAAGAGATTGAAGCTGTTATCAGAAGGCTCTCAACAAAGAAAAGCCCAGGAACAGATGAATTCACAGCAGAATTCTACCAAACATTCAAAGAGGAATTGACACCAATTCTCTACAAACTATTCCAAAAGATTGAAACAGAGGCAATTCTCCCAACTCATTCTACGAAGCAAACATCACCCTGATACCAAAACCAGGTAAAGATACAACTAAAAAAGAAAACTATAAGTCAATATCCTTGATGAATATAGATGCAAAAATCCTCAATAAAATAATAGCTAACAGAATACAGCAACACATATGCAAAATTATACACCATGATCAAGTGAGATTCATCCCAGAGATGCAAGGTTGATTCAACATATGCAAATCAATAAATGTGATACACCATATCAATAAAATCAAACACAAGGACCATATGATCATCTCTATAGATGCTGAAAAAGCATTTGATAAAATTCAACACTCATTCATGATAAAGACTCTCCACACGTTAGGTATAGATGGAAGCCATATATGATAAACCCACCGCCAATATCATCTTGAATGGGGAAAAGTTGAAAGCTTTTCCTTTAAGAACAGGAACTAGACAAGGATGCCCACTCTCACCACTCCTATTCAACATAGTATTGGAAGTACTAGCCAGAGCAATCAGAGAAGAGAAGGAAATAAAGGGCATCCAGATTGGAAAAGATGAAATCAAACTGTCCCTGTTTGCAGATGACATGATCCTATATATCGAACAGCCTAAAGCCTCTACATAAAAACTCTTGGAGTTGATAAATGATTTCAGCAAAGTAGAAGGATACAAAATCAACACACAAAAATCAGTAGCATTTCTATTCTGCAATAGTGAACATGTAGAAAGAGAAATCAAGAAAGCCTGCCCATTGACAAAGCCACCAAAAAAATAAAATACTTAGGAATTGATTTAACCAAGGATGTGAAAAATCTCTATAATGAGGACTACAAACCACTGCTGAGAGAAATTAAAGAGGACTCAAGAAGATGGAAAGATATCCAATGCTCTTGGATTGGAAGAATCAACATTGTGAAAATGTCCATACTACCCAAAGTGATATACAAATTCAATGCAATCCCCATCAAAATACCAATGACATTTTTCTCAGAAGTGGAAAAAACTATCAAGACATTTATATGGAATAACAAAAGACAAGGCATAGCCAAAGCAATCCTGAGCAAAAAAAATAAAGCTGGAGGCATAACTCTACCAGACTTTAAACTATATTACAAAGCTATAATAACCAAAACAGCATGGTACTGACATAAAAACGGGCACACTCATCAATGGAATAGAACAGAGAATCCAGAAGTCAACCCACACACCTACAGCCATCTAATCTTTGACAAAGGCACCGAGCCTATACACTAGGGAAGAGACTGCCTCTTCAGCAAATGGTGCTGGGATAACTGGATATCAATTGCAGGAGAATGAAACTACACCCATACCTCTCACCATATAACAAAATCAACTCAAAATGGATTAAAGAATTAAATATACACCCTGAAACAATAAAAGTTCTTAAAGAAAACATAGGAGAAATACTTTAGGAAGTAGGACTGGGCACAGACTTCATGAATATGACCCCCAAACCATGGGCAACCAAAGGAAAAATAAACAAATGGGATTATATCAAACTAACAAGCTTCTGCACAGCAAAAGAAACAATTAACAGAGTTAAAAGACAACCAACAGAGTGGGAGAAAACATTTGCAAAATATACATCTGACAAAGGATTAATATCCAGAATATACAAGGAACTGAAACAACTTTATAACAAAAAAACAAGTAACCCAATTAAAAAATGGGCAAAAGAGCTAAATAGGTATTTCTCAAAGGAAGATATATGAATGGCCAAAAGACACATGAAAAAATGCTCAACATCACTCAGCATTTGTGCAAATCAAAACCACACTGAAATACCATCTCACCCCAGTTAGGATGGCTAATATCCAAAAGACTGTGAATGACAAATGTTCGCAAGGTTGCGGAGAAAAAGGAACTCTCATACATTGTTGGTGGGACTGCCACATGGTGCAGCCTCTATGGAAAATGGTATGGAGGTTCCTCAAACAATTACACATAGATCTACCATATGATCCAGCTATCTCACTGCTGGGAATATACCCAGAGGAATGGAATTCATCAAGTCGAAGGTATACCTGTTCCCCAATGTTCATCACAGCACTCTTTACAATAGCCAAGAGTTGGAACCAGCCCAAATGTCCATCATCGATGAGTGGATACGGAAAATGTGGTATATCTACACAATGGAATACTACTCTGCCATAAAAAAGAATGAAATACTGCTATTTGCAACAACACGGATGGACCTAGAGAGAATTATATTAAGTGAAACTAGTCAGGCACAGAAAGAGAAATACCACATGGTCTCACTTATTTGTGGGAGCTAAAAATAAATAAATAAATAAATAAATACACAAACAACCTGGCGGGGGGAAGAAGACACAACAATTACAATTCCTTGAAGTTGATACAACAAGCAAACAGGGGTTTTTTTGGAAGGGAGCGGGGAGAGGGAGGATGGAGGGAGGTTTTGGTAATGGGCTACAATAATCAACCACATTGTATATTGACAAAATAAAACTAAAAAACAAACAAACAAAAAAACAAAAACAAAAACAAAAAAGAAAATTGGGCTGATGCGGTTTCAGGTAGCTAAATGACCTGTGCACAGTCAATAGTACTGACAGCCCTGATTGTCATGAGGACCAAACAGGATACACTGAGTGGACGTCCCTGCCATACCCCTTAGCAAATGACATTGAGTCCTCTAGTGGCTGGTCAGGGCTCCAGAAATATCTGTTGGTTGAAATTCAGACCTTCTTCTCACTCCAATCTCAGGGAACCCAGAAGTCCCTAAGGATTAACAAGGAGGATTCGTTGGAGGACGTGGTAGAGGACATCAAAGGCTCCCGGACGGTGGGGATCGAGATCACTAACAACAAAGATCCCTTGTAGTTTCTTTCTTGTCCTTTCTCCCTATATCTGTCCCTGCAATGTCCTGACATCTCCACAGCTGTGATCAGTGAGTGCCTCAGTGCACAAGCTTCCAATTCAGAAAGATGATGGTCTAAATCTCGCCTCTTGCTTACCATGTGATCCCAGGTGAGATACACCCCCATCCAAGCCCCAGTTCCTGACTTCATAGCAGGTGTTATAAAAAATCCAAGTAAAGAAAGTTTATAAAGATCTTTCCTTTTGAGGACGCTGCTCATCTGTCACCCTCTTGCAGTTTCCCCCACCTGAAGGGAGTTGCAGATGAATCTGATGGTTAGACCCCTGTGGGTACACCAGGACACGTGCTGTTAGTGGGGGAAGACCCGGAACCTTATGAGGTCTCCCACACGTACGTTGTTCCCACTACTATTTCATAATTAGGCCAGATCCAGCCCTGAGGAGCAAGATGGTAAACGAACTGTTTCAGGGCTGCAAAGTAGCAGGAGAGAAAGACATTCTGGGCCTCTGGACCAGGCTGTGTTCTCCAGACAGTTTCACCAATGCCCTGCCTGGGGTGGGACAGGGAAGTTATTTGCTGCTTATCTGTCTTCTAATTAAGGGACCTGTATTAGTTTGCTGGGGCTGCCACAAGAAAATATGACAGTTTGGGTGGCTTAAACAGAAATTTATTGTCTCCCAGTTCTGGAGGCTGGAAGTCTGTGATCAGAGTGTTGGCAGGAGTGGCTTCTCCTGAGCCCTCTCTTCCGGGCCTGAGGGAGGACATCGTCCCCCTGTGTCTTTATGGGGTTTTCCTTCTGTGCAGGTCTGAGTCTTAATTTCCTCTTCTTATAAGGACACCAGTCAGATCAGATTAGAGCCCACCCTGAAGACCTCATTTTAACTGAATTGCCTCTTTAAAGGCCATTTCTCCAAATAAGGTCACATCCTGAAGTATTGGGAGTTAGAGTTAGGTCTTCAAAATATGAATTGGGGGTGGGAGGTGACACAGTTCAACCCGTAACAGAACCCCAATCCTATTTGGCTCTTGTTTCTTTCTTTCTTCCTTTCTTTCTTTCTCTTTCTTTCTTTCTTTCTTTCTTTCTTTCTTTCTCTCTTTCTTTTTCTTTCTTTCCCTCCCTCCCTCCTTCCCTCTCTCCCTCCCTCCCTCCCTCCCTCTTTCTTTTCTCTGTCTTTTGTGTGTTTTGGCTTTTGTTCTTTATGCGCAAAGCCACAGTCATAGGCGCCAAGAACAGCAGAGGAATGGGTGCCTAGATTCAGCTACAAAATGCCTCCCAAAATCATGAACTCATCCTGCACTTGAAACTTTATGACACTTAATGCCACCCTGCATGTTCTTTGCTCAGTTAGAGAAGACGCCTTCTCCAACTCTCCCAGCTCACTGGCTAATTCCTCCCTCTCTTCAGTCTCAGATACACCCTCAGTCTTTCAGAGGATCCCCTCTCCATCCTTCAACCTGTGGGAGGTTTCCCTACCACATACTCTGCTGTCTCTGACCCTTGCCTACTACCCAACTTCTCTCCTGTTGAGCTCAGGGCTTGTTTATACTTACTTATTGATTATATCTCCTCATAATAAGGTGTGCTGCACTGTGGGGTCAGGGACTGCATCCTTTTGATCATCATGGTGTTTATTCTTGCATTCATTCCATAAACATTTACTGGATGCTTGATATATACATGCATGTGAGGCACCATCCCAGGTGCTGCAAACAAGTCAGGCGAGACTCTTGCTCTCCAGGAATTTGCATCCTCCTGGGTGGAGACAACATAAACAGGTAAACAAATGAGTCAACAGGACAGGTATAGAGAATGATAAGTACCATAAAGACAACAAAGTAAGGTATGTGCTGGGAAGTGAAGTGAAGGGCTCTGTAGGAAAGGGGGTGGTAGTGTAGGAAAGCTTATTGAGGAAGAGACATTTGGCCTGAGACTGGATGCTGAGAGGGGTGGCCATGACAAAGTCTGGAGGAACAGAATTCTTCACAAAGGGAAAGCAAGTGCAAAGGCCCTGGACAAGAATGACCTTGGTCTATTCAAGGTATAGGAAGAAGGCTGTTATTGCTGGATCATTGTGAGTGTGGGGGAAGCATGGAATAAAATGTGATTGGAGAGATGGACAGAGATCAGATCTTGTGAATTCTGACAAGTAACATAATATTTGATGTAGGCTGAAGAGTTAGCTCCCTTCCCAGTTCCTGACACATGTGCTTAGCATTCATAGTGCTGCATAAATGAATGTTTACACAGTAAACATAGGCCACAGTAGGTCCACAGTAGGTGGTGGAACTGGGATTAAATCTAGGTATTCTTAATGAATGAATGAATGAATGAATGAATGAATGAATGAAGAGAGCCCAAGTTGTGTGTGATCTGTAGAGGCTTCCAGATCTCCTATCTTGTTTAATGCGCAATATTGCCTGCAAAGAACAATGGTAACCTTTAACTCCCCTTGATTCCCAGACTCTACTGCCAGACTGGTTATGCCCAAGTGACACCACCACCTGTGCTCCTCCCAGAGTCCACCATCAGCTTCTCCTTCATGAAGACAAGCTCCAAATTCCAGGGCAACGTGGGCCTGCTGGTCTCCCATGACTTGGACATCCACCTTCATGTTCTTCACTCCCTTCAGCTTCCCTTTCTATAGCATCAAGTTCACCTTGACTGTCCTAACTGGGCTGACTACCAGTGACCACCTGGATTGTGTCTTTGACAGCATCAATCAGAAGGAGAGGTCCCAGGAGCCAAAGGTGGTAAAATATGTCCAGATCCCTCAGGAGACCATGGAGTTGGAGCATGACTCTCTGACCATCAGAGCCATCATGTCCAATGTCCAGGTGGCCAAAATGAACATGGTAGTTGAGACCAAAGCCACTTACTTGCTCCTTTATTGCACCCCCAGCCCGATGGTTAGCTCTGTAAAGTAAGAATTTTGGCCTTAATCATGGTCTGTCTCTCCAGAGCCAAGTGAAGCTCTGAGATACAAGTGCTCAATAAATGCTTGCTGATTGACTGATGGATTGACTGTGCATGTGTGTCTTGGTCCACCGCCACCCCTGCTGCATCCCTTTCCACACTTGGTACACCCTTTATTTCTTCATTTCTTACCACTCTCCTGTATCTTGCCTTCTGCCCTTTTTACCTACCCTTTTAGTGTCTTCCCCTCCATCACCTTCTCCAGGTAAACACCTTGTTCAGCCACCTTGTCTACTTTCCCATTCCCCCCCCTTCTTTCATTCATCCTTTCCCTTCCTTCCTCTTCCATCTATAATTCAGTGATTAAGCATGAAGTCTCAGGAGCTAGATTTGAATCTTGCTTCTGCTCACCATGAGAACATGGGAAAGTTCCTTTGCCTCTGTGCCCCAGTTTCATCATCTGTAGAATATATAATCATGGTGCCTGTATCCTCGAAGTTAATGAATTAATAAGTTAATGAGTCTCCAGACTTGAGAACAGTGGCTGGCACTGAGTGTTCAAGAGACATTAGCCATTATTATTAATACAGTGGCTTTTCAAAATTAAAGCAGGACTGTTATGGGTTGAATTGTGTTACCCCAAATTATGTTGATGTTGTAACCCTCAATATGTGTGAATGTGACCTTATATGGAAATAAGATCTTTACAGATGTAATCAAGTTAAGGTGAGATCATTAGGGTGGGCCCTAATCCACTATAACTGTGTCCTTATAAAAAGGGGGAATCTAGACACTGAGATGGACATGCACACAGGGAGAAGGCCATGTGAACATGAAGGCAGAGGTTAGGGTAATGCATCTACAAGCCCAGGAGTGCCAAAGACTGCCAGCAAACTACCAGTTGCCCCAATAAGGCCTTCTGTAGCAAAAGGATGCAGTTTAGAACTCTCTGTTGCATTTGGTCATGTCTCCTTAGTCTCCTCCAAACCTCCAACAGTTCCTCAATCTTTCCTTTACCTTCATGACCTTGACATTTCTGAAGCTTATAGGCCAGTTATTTTGGAAACTATCCCTCTACTTGGTCTTATCTGATGTCTTCTCATGATCTGATATTTAGGAATATCACAAAACCAATGCTGTGAGGGTTTGTTGTTGTTGTTGTTGTTGTTGTTGTTGTTGTTGTTGTTGTTTCCCTTTAGCAGCTGGCAGGTACGGGGATCCAAACCCTTGATCTTGGTATTATAAGACTGCATTTTAGCCAACTGAACTGACCAGTCAGCCCCTGTGTTCTTGTTATATCCTATCAGGTGGTGTATAATTTCAGTTTGTCACATTACTGATGATGTTCATGTCAATCGTTTGATTAAGATGACATCTGCACTCTTCCACTACGAAGTGACTCTTTCTATTGAAACTAGTATTTTGTAGGGAAGTACTTTGAACTGTGTAAATATGAAACTTTCCACTTATCTTTTTATCTATATCTGCATGGACTCCAGGTTTCCTATCATATCCTATATAATTTGTTACTATCATTATTTATTTTGTTTCACAAATTGCCCAGTATGGCCATTGGAGCTTCTTCAAACTGACTTCTGTGATCCTTTAACATGTCTCCGTAACTCTTTGAGAAATTCCTTGCTTAATGGCACAAGACGTTTCATTTCCTGTTTTAGACATGGAATCGGCCATTTCTCCTGGGAGCCTTGGTTCCTTTTAGTGGAGAATGGTATTTGGAAGTCGAGGTCTGGATGCTGGAGGTGCTCATTAATACTGGGGTGTCACTACTTCTGTGTCCTCTTAGTGGAGACAGCTAGAGAATATATGCACAAATGTTCCTATACACACTGAGACTATGTGTTTATTTTTATATATCTCTATGCATTAAATCCATGAGTCCAATTGCAATTCAATGCCACAGGGCTCATTCTACTTTTCCCCTTTCTATATTAGTGACTCCTTTTTCCAACAGTGGAACACCTGGCTCCCGTTACACTTAATGGAATCCCTATGTGTAACCAATCTCCCTTCCTCGTTGCCATCCCACCCCTGTGGGGACACCTTTCTCATTCTGATCTGGCTTCAATACCCTACACCGTGCTGCCTCCATGAGTGGACATTCTTCTCACTCTGCTTAGGTTATGACATCCCATGCCAGAACCCCCATGTGTGGACTCCTCCCAACCCACTTACAGTACAACCCCTCCCCAGGATGATGCCTGTTTATAGATACTCTGCTCACTCAGCTTGTGCTCCAGCATTCCACACCAAGCTGCCCTCCCGCGGATTCATCCTTGCCTTCTCAGGACCCAACTCTCTGAGGCATGCTGCCCTTCTTCAGGGGTTCCTCCCTCACTCCACTACCCCATCGGAACTCTGGCTCCCCACAACCAGAGAGCCCTCAGTGCTCCACCCCCACCCCACCCCCAACAATTGTGGACACCCTTATCACCCCTTTGGGCTCTGACATCACTATGACTTGACCTTGCTCTCCACCCCACTTCCCGAATTATTGAGGTAAGACAGAAGGAAAGAGATGAGCAGAGGAAGAGGAAAAGCAAACACCACGCTCTTCATCACCATGCACACCTACTTCCCGAAATCCTCTTCCTACATCCTGCTCATTTGCACACATTCCTGGCTTACTCAGGAAGGCTCCTTGAAGCCAAGCGCCACATCCTCTCCACCTTTACTGCCCAAACGCCAGGCTTAGAGTGAGCATTCGAAATGCTTATTGGAACATCAAATGGATGGATGCCCTCTGCTCTAATCCCCCTTTTCAAAACGTACATTCCATTTCCATTCTGGGGATAAAAGGGTCTCAGAGCCTGAGACTGGCTGTCCCTGTCCATCTCACTCAAACCAGATGGGGAGGCAGGAAAAGCTCTGATCCCTCCCCAACCCGGGTAGAGTCTGACCCAGCTGTTGCAGCTTTAAGACACAGGGACCAAGGGAGAGGCCAAGAGAGGCGGGAAGAGTTGGCAAAAGAGTGACAGAGAAGATAAGGAGGCAGAGCTACCAAGGGGGCGCAGGAAGGAGTGGCCGTCTTGAGACTGGAGAGCTCTGCCCTGCCCCCTCCATGCAGTTTCCCATGGGCCCCGCCTGCATCTTCTTGAAGAAAGGCATCGCTGAGAAGCAGCGGGTGAGGTGGGGGCCATGGGGAAGGGTGGCAGGCTGGGCAAGGGGAGCTGAGGCATGGTGAAAAGTAGGAGACATGATGGTGCGACAGAGCAAAGCGAACAGGTGGAGAGAGCGTGAACTGAGAAGTGAAGGGGTCGCGTGGGCCAGGAGGTCAGAAGTTCAGTGCAAAAGAGGGAAGGGGAAGGAGAGAAGAATAAAAAAGAAGGGGAATTCGATGATGGCGCTGTTGAAATCATCATCACTCTTCTCTATGGACTCTCATGGTGATGATGGTGAAAACAAGAGCTGCCACTTATTGAGGCGTTGCTATTTGCCCAGCCCCGTGCAAAGGGCTTTGCGTTCCTGATATCATGTAAACCTCAGAACAACTTGTAAGGCTGGTGATACTTTCATTGCCATTTTACAGGTGAAGAAACTGAGGTTCTAAGTGGTGATGTCCTTTGCCTTGTGCCTACATAATTACTAAATGGTAGGGTCAGGTCCGTTTGATTCCTATGAGCATGTTTTTAATTATTAGGCTTTAAGATCACCAGAGAGAGAGAGAGAGAGGCTTCAAGGATAAAAGGAGATAAGGGTATGAAAGAGGTCAGAGCTTTGTAAAATTTCAGGTGACCTGCCACGTATCCAAGTCCAACTCCTCAGGTATGTCCAGGAGTAGGTAGGGCGACAGTGGAAACTCTCAGAGGTTTTAGGAATTGGTCATGCCGGCACTCTTCATCCTGCCTGAATGCCCTTGAACACTGGTCCCATGCAAAAGGATTCTAACCTTTGGGAGAAAGGATGGAGGCAGGTGGGAAAAGAGCCAATAGGGTGTAACAGAAATCATTCTGACCTGCGAGTCAGGATCCCTGAATTCAAATCCCAGTGCTGTACCTGACTTGCTGCATGGCCTCAAGGATTAATTTAATTTCTCCCTCCCTTGGAAGGGGACTTGCCACCTATGAGCTGTGTGACCTCTAGCAGCTTCCTTAACTTCCTCGTGGGTAAAATAGGAAAGATATTAGGATCTGTCTCACAGAGCTGTTCTGAGGTTTAAATAAAATGATTGTGGAAACTGCTGGCACAGAATCAGCACTATAAACATGTTAGCTGTGATTGTCTAAGTCTCACTTTCTTTATCTGGAGAAGGAAGAGATTTGACTCCATGGTATTTAGGACCCCTTTTGGCACAATGTGATGGGCAATGTCTGGGAAATGGAGAAGGAGGGAGACCAAGATTCAAGAATGGAAAAGGGGAAGTGAGAGAGGATGGGAGAAAGGGTGAGGAGCACAGAGCTGTGGGTGGGGAGTCAGGAGAGGAAAGAAGGAAGGGGAGAAGGACAGCGAAGAGGAAGAATGAGAAGAAAACTAGGAGAGGATGAGAAGTAGCTTTGGAGAATGAGAGGACATGTCTGGAGAAGTAGATGTTGGGTTCCTGACACTCTCTCCCCATTCCCTCTCCTCTGCATTCCTTTCCAGGAAAGACCACTGGGACAAGATGAAATTGAAGGTAACACCCTCTCCCCCAAATGCCCCCACATTGCCAGACACCCACCTAATCTCTCTGCTCCCTTGTTCGTTTCTGTACAAATTCCTTCACATAAAAATTTTACATCCCTCCATCTTCCCACTCAAGTGGAATTTTCTAGGACTCCTTCTTAGGGCAATTTAAGTACCTCCTAAAGTATCTAGAAGGCATGCCCATGCCTGAGTGTCTCAGAGACTCAGGAGTGATACATGAGTTTTAGAATGAATTGAAAATGGTTGGTTTTTCTCTTGGTGGTTTTGAGGTTCCCCGTAACTTAACCCAAGAATTAGAAGGAGTTCAGTGCACGCACTTAGCAGTCTCAGAAATCATGCCACATTTTACTCATCACTCATTTTTGAAATTTTTGGTTTTTTAAAATGCATTCTCCTTTGGAGAGTCTCTACTAGACGCCTCCACTGATAGTGTTTCCCCCACTGACTGCTCCAAGTTCCCCCAAAGCTCTTTTCTCTTAACTTTCAGAGCTCCGGGAAGCATTTCTTGAGTTTGACAAAGATCGAGATGGGTTCATCTCTTGTAAAGATTTGGGGAATCTCATGAGGACAATGGGTTACATGCCCACAGAGATGGAACTGACTGAACTGGGCCAGCAAATCCGGATGAACCGTGAGGCCAGGGGATGGGAGGAATGACTGGGGTTAGGAGAGGATGAAAAGTGGGATTGGGAAGGACAGGGAGGTTGGGAGCAAAGCTGGGGATGAAACAGAGGGTAAAAGAGACTGGAAGGCTGGAAGAAAACAGTTCAGATTATACTTATGGAAGCAGCATTTCAAGTGGTTAAAATGGTGACCATTAGGGATATATCTGAATCCAAGTTCCAGTTCTATTATTTACTAATTGTGGTCATTATGAAAAGTGGGCTTATTCCCTGCTCTTGAGTCTCAGTTTCCTCATCTGTCACGTGAAGATGCTTTCACTCCTTGTTCATGGGATTATGGAAAGGAAGGGGTAAAGATGTAAATACAGGTAAAGTTTTAGCCTCCAGTAAATTCTTCTTAAATGGAGGTTATTACCATCACTACTAAGACTCATCAGTGCGGTGCAAGATTGGAGCTGTATTGGATGTTGGAAATGAACTTGAAGTTGGAGATAATATGGGCGAATACTGTTGCAAAAGAGTATGAACTTTTAGATGGAGACTAGAGCTGTTTTTGAGATTGAACCTGGGATAAAATTCCTATTGGGTTTGCTTCTGTGCATGCAACTGAATAAACAAGGTTGAATTCAAGGCAATGACAGTATTTATATCTGGAAGAGACCTGGGTGCTCATTTAATCCATACTCCTCCTTCTACAGATCCACAATTAAGAGGCTTGCTGAAGGTCACAGCACACACCATGCCACACCTTGTCAACCCTCGTTCAGATTAGAGGGTGTTTTAGTCTGTTTTCTGTTGCTATAACAGAACTGTCTGAGACAGGGTAATGTATAAGGAAAAGTGGTTTATTTGGCTTACGATTCTGGGACAGCTGCATCTGGCACAGGCCTCAGGCTGCTTCTACCCATGGCAGAAAGTGGCAGGCAGCTGGCGGGTACAAGCAGATCACATGGCAAGAGGAAGCAAGAGAGAGAGAGAAGGTGCCAGGGTCTTTTTAAGCAACGAGCTCTCTTGGAAACTAATAGAGCGAGAACTCACTCATTAATCCCCCCTCCCCCAGGGAGAGAGCATTAATCCATTCATGAGGGATCTGCCCCCGTGACTGAATCAGTTTCCAACACTGCCACATTGGGGATCAAATTTCCACATGAGTTTTGGAGGGGACAACACATCCAAACTCCATCAGAGGGACATGAGGACTTGAGTTGGCTGAGTGGATGGAGGAGGTCAATGAAAGCTCTTAAAAGGCAGGGAAATGGGAGCTGAAGTGAGGTAATGCAAAGCTGGGGCATGTGGCCTCTCACTAATCCTACTTCTCCTGTCCTCAGTGGGTGGCCGTGTCGACTTTGATGACTTTGTGGAGCTGATGACCCCCAAGCTGCTTGCAGAAACAGCTGGAATGATCGGTGTCCAGGAGATGCGAGATGCCTTCAAGGAAGTGAGTTAAGAGCCTCATGGTGCTCGTAGTGGGTGAGGGAGACCCCAGAGGTCTGTAATTAGTCATCACCATACACACAGAACCCACCAAAACCAATTTTTTTCTAGCCATGTTGAAATCGATAAGGAAGGAAAATGACATATTCCAAACGCTTGCAATGGGTCAGGGTCTCTGCATATTTTATCTGAGGTAATCCTCACAAATAACATTAGGAATAAGCATTTATCCCAATCATACAGATGAGGAAACTGAGGATCACGGAGATTACAAATCTTACCCAAGATCCTACAGTCTCCAAAATAAATGTTAGGGCCTCTAAATTTAATGCCTATAATAGGAAGAAAGAATCCAAGAATTTGAGATCCCAGATGAAAACCCAAAGAGATCATCCTCGTTTAAGCCACTTGCTGTAGAAATGCTTAAAAAGATAAAATAAATAAATAAATAAATGTGACCTGGGGAGGGGAGGGTTTCTTATTTCCTCTGACAAAATGCTTTCCTCATTTAGAGAGCTTTCAACTATATAAGGCACAAATAAAGAATAATACAGTGTCTGGAAGCAAAAACTTTGGAACCAGGCAAAGTCTTCAAACGGCTTCAAATCCCAGATGTCCACCTACTAGCTGTGTGACTTTCTACCCAGCTTCATATAAAGATTTACACATTCCCTGTCCAATAGAACTTTCTGCAGCTACAGAAATGCTCTGTCCAAAAGAGTAGCCACTGGCCACATGTGACAATTGAGCCCTTAAAATGTGGCTAGTGTGACTAAGGAATTGAATTTTTATTCTTATTTTAATTTCAATTTATTTCAATTAAATAATTTATTTAATTTCCATTTATATTCCACCAAATATAAGTCCAAATATTTAAATACAATTTATTTAAATTTAAAATTGAGACTCAATTAAATTATTGAAAAGCTTTTATCTGGAACAACTCGGGTATGTGAATCTACCTTTTCAACTGTAAACTTTATGATGAAACCTAAAAGAATATCAAGTATTTCTGATAAAAATTTAATGTCTGAATTGAGAAGTGCTGTGAGTGTTAAATACATACTGGATTAAGACTTAATATATTTAGTATACTTAGGTTAAGTATACTTGTATACTTAGGTATACTTCTATGCCAAGTATATAAGTTTAGTATGCTAAGTACATACTAACTACTTAGTATGCTTTTATGCTGTATTATGAAATCCAGTGTGTGTAAAAAAATGTAATGTAGCTCATTAATCTTTACATTGATTACATGATGAAATGATAACAGTTTGGATATATTGGGTTAAATAAAATTGATTATTAAAAATTAATTTCGGGCCGGCCCGTGGCTCACTCGGGAGAGTGCGGTGCTGAGAACACCAAGGCCTCGGGTTCGGATCCCATATACGGATGGCCGGTTCGCTCACTGGCTGAGCGTGGTGCTGACAACACCAAGTCAAGGGTTAAGATCCCCTTACCGGTCATCTTTTTAAAAAAAAAATTAATTTCACTTGTTTCAACTTTTTTTTTAATGTGACTACTAGAAAATTTTTAATTACCCATGAGGCTAGCATTGTATTTCTTGGGGACAGCATTGCTCTAGGGAAATCACATCCCAGGCTGAGGAAGCTGCAAGCTTACAAATGCTATAAGGTAGGAAGAAATATTTGAGGAAGAGGTAGAAGCCAGGTGTGAGCTGGAGAGAGAGTAGCCTGAAATAAACAAAGTCTTAGAGTTGCAGAAGACAGTCCAAATCATGTAGGGGCTTGTGTGTCATGGAACTGTGTCAGGATTTTGTTCTGAGTGGGATAGGAAGACACTGAAGGATTATAAACAGGGGGGTGACAAGATCTGATTCATATTTTACATGAACATAGACATGAAGCCCTGATGTGTGGATAATAGACTATAGTTGGACCACAATGGGAACCAGAAGACCAATTAGGAGGTTGTCATGATAATTCAGGCAAGAGATGATTGTGGCTTGAGCCAGGTTAGCATTGGCAGAACTAGAGAAAGATAGTTTTGGAGGTAGAACACACCAGATTTTCTGGTACATTGATTAAGGGTGTGCAGGGAGAAGGTTTGAAGATAGTTCACTAATTCAACAAATATTTATCAATAGTGCTCATATGGAAGGCACTGTTTTGGGGACTGAGCACACAGCAGTGAACAAGACATTTAAAGTACTTGTCCTTCTGAGTATAACTTGTTTCACTTAGCACACTATCCTCCAGGTTCATTCATGTTGTCCCATATGGCAGAATTCCCTTCTTTTGTAAGGCTGAGTAATATTTTATTGTATGTATGTACTACACAGAAGGAGAAGGTTTCTAAAGTAATCAAGCTCATAGAGGCAGAGAGTAGAAGAGTGGTTGCCAGGGACTGAGAGGAAGGGTAAGTGGGGAGTTGCTGTTCAATGGGTATAAAGTTTTAGTTATGCAAGATGAGTCAGTTCTAGAGATCTGCTCTACAATACAACATAGTGCCTGTAGTTAACCATACTGTGCTGTGCACTCAAAAACTTGTTAAGAGGGTAGGTTTCGTGTTAAGTGTTCTTACCATAAAATAAAACAAAATAAGAGCATAAGGAAACTCCTGGAGGTGACGCATATGTTTATTACTTTGATTGTGGTGGTGGTTTCACAGGCATATACATATGTCCAAACTCATCAAATCATATACATTAAATATGTGCAGCTTTTTTGTATATTAGTTATACCTTAGTAAAGCTGTTTTAAAAAAATAATAAAAATAGATGCAAATTTTTAAAAAACCTGTCCTTGAGGAGCTGACATTCTAGCAGATGCTAAGCTCTTAGCTTAGTTTCTGACCCACAGTATATGATCAGTAAACGATTGTTATTGTTTCTGTCGTCATCTTTGATGCTCACACAACCCCCTCTGCTCCTATTCAGTTTGACGCCAACGGAGATGGGGAGATCACTCTGGGAGAGTTGCAACAGGCCATGCAGAGACTGCTGGGAGAGAGGCTCACCCCCCGGGAGATCTCCGAGGTCGTCCGGGAGGCTGATGTTAATGGAGATGGCACCGTTGACTTTGAAGGTGACGTGATATGGGGGCAGCCACAGGAGGAATCCTCTTCCAACTCCCTGTCTGATATTCCAAGCTGACCACTCCTTCTCACTCTTCTTTAAGTTTGAGCTTGGATGGGAGTGGAAGATTCTGGAAACATTTGTTTCATCCCTTTCTGCCCATGTCATTTCAAAGAGCTTGGTGATTCTCACACCTGGTGGCTCCATGGAACACCTTGTCCAGAGGGCCTTTTCTACCCTTGCTCATGGATCATTTCCACCTCTCCTTTTCCCTGCTCGTTCACTGGGCATCTTTTATCAAAGGAACAGTGTGTGCCATCAGGAGGAGAGTGGACTGGCTAGTAGCTAGGACTCTGGGGTCAGATTCATGGACTTCAAATTCAGGGTCATCTCTCACTAGGTATATAGTTTATCCTAGTCACTCTCTCTGAATGTAATTTGACTGGCTTTAAAAAAAAAGAAAAAAGGGAGGGTCAGTTTCCACATCTCCAAAATGGGTTTTGGGGGGGTTGGGTTTTTTTTGTTTGTTTGTTTGTTTTGGTGGCTAGCCAATATGTGGATCCGAACCCATGACCTTGGGGTTATCAGGACCAAGCTCTCCCACAGGAGCTAATTAGCCAGCTCCCTGAATGGGGTTAATAATGACCCCTTTCTCTCAAATTTTTGGAAAAAACTAAAAGAAATGATGCACCAAAAGACACTTTTTTTGAAAACATCATCCTTCCTTGACATTGCTCATGTTGTGCTTTCTGTCTGGAACGACCTTTTCTCTTCCCCTGGCTAAACTGTAGTTATGCTCCTGAGAGGTGCCTCCCACCTCCCTTGCTGGGCTCAGTGTCCCTCTTCTGGGTTCCCCCATAACACTTCGTGCTTACCTCTGTGGTAACACTGATCCATGACATATCGATAGCTTATAACACTGGTAGCTTATTGCCTATTTCTTTCTGAGGCCACAGACTAAATTTTTCATCACTGCATCCCCAGTTCCTAGCACAGAGCTCAACATATGTGTATTAAATACTTGGATAAATGAAAAAGATTGGCGTTCTGTGTACAGGGGAGTGGTAATCATTTTTGTGGGTGGCATAAAAAGGGCATGCCATGTTCTAATTGTGATACTCTATGGCTCAAAGATCTCAGCATCGAACTGCTGCCAATAACAAAAGTCCAGAATTCTTAGTCTGATATTCGAGTTCATCCATCATCCAGCCCCACCCACCCACCTAGCCTATATCTTTTATAACCACTCTCTGAATTTGTATGCTCTCGCACAGACTTGGCCCATGCTCTGTAGTCTCCAACTTGTGCTCCTGTGCCCCTGATGTTCCGTCCGTTCACCACACCTCTAAATTGTACCCATCCCTCAGGAACTCACACCAGTGCAACCTGTGCTAAGGAGCTTCCCTTCGTCCTTAGCTGGGTGTATTACTCCTGGCTGTGATGTCTTACACAGCTTTTCTGTTCCTCTCCTTGGAGGTTGTCACTGCAGATCTTCCTGTGCTGAGCTGTGTCTGCCTCCATCGTGGAGGACAGTGGAGGGGTCTTTTCTAAACCAGATCTGCTTTATAAGTCTCAATACAGAAACTTAGCAGATGTTTGTTGGATAACTGCTGGATCTAGTCAGCCTCAGGTGTAGAGTGGACATCAGTGAAAATCTGGAAGAGGTGGGGATGGAAGTCATCCCTGGGCCAGCCACAGGCAAGGGAAGGACAGAGTGACCTGAAGACCTGGGTGGGGCCAGTAAGTTAATGTGGCATTGAGTCAGAGCAAAGTCAGTTGCAACCTACATTCCTTCCAGAGTTCACCATTCACTGTCCATGTGACCTCAGGCACATTGGTTACCCTTGCTGGCCTCAGTTTCCTTTTCTGTAAAATGGCACTTACCCATCCAGGATGATTGAAACATGAAATAAGATACTAACAATTACTATCTATGAATATTTAATCTGTCTTATGAGCATTATGTCATTTACCCATCTTTAAAACATATGGGGATATTTCAAAAAGTTTGCAGAAAACAGAATTGAGAGATGGTACAAATCTTTCCATGAACTTTTTGAAGTAACTTCATACAAGAGAAATAGTGATCCTATAAGATTCCCATTTTATAGAAATGGAGGCATAGAGAGATCGAGTAATTTCCCAAAGATCATCAGTGGTGCCTGGCACGTAGGAAGGGCTCAAAAAAGTAATATTGGCTGCTTTTACCAAGATATGCTTCACTGGGGACTTTTGTTTGCAGAGTTTGTGAAGATGATGTCTCGTTGAGGAGGTTCCAGAAGCCCCAGGCACGCTCCACCTGGTCAACATGGATCGAGCACTTGTGCAGGACCAAATCCCCATGGCCCCCTAAAGGAGAGGGGGTGGGGAGGCGGGTGGTGACCGGCCATGCAAGGATATGGATTGAGGTTAGACTGAAAGTAGTCGCTTTGCCGGGGGGGCGGGAGGGGGCATCTGTAGAATTAGATTAAGGAGGGAGAGTCTATGTGTGGAATATGAATGGTACCAGAGTCCAGTTGCCACTCCAGAAACTCCGAAGGTTAACGACACCTTGATGCTTCACATAGTCCTAAATCCCTGGGACTGGCCAGAGTCTCTTCCCTAGCCTCCCCTTGGGTTAAAATAGTCTTTTCTCCTGTCAGACTGTCAAAAAGTTCAGCGCACAGTCTACCCTTCCCCTCGCCTGCTTCAACTGCTTCAAATCCCCTCAGTTTCTTTCTCTTGGTAAGAGGAAGGCATGTAGTCACGGGGCTAGAAACAGGGCTGTATCTTGGAAATAGTTCATTAAAGAGGTGTTCAAAGCGAGCTTCTTCCATTTCCTGATTTCCTGAAAGTACAGTCTGGTTTGTTTGTTAGTTTTTTTTCCTTCTCTGTCTTCCCACATCCCTCACCTTGTGTTAAATACTCAGGGGACTGAATTAAATCATAAATCTGGATTATCAAGGTTTAATGCAAGCTGATCCCTAGGGAATTAATCTGCAAAATAACATGATGCAAAGAGAGCGCGGACAGGATCCTCCAAATCCGCAGCTCAGCCAGGTTCCTGCAAGGCCATCCCTGGGGGCACCCTGCCTCCGCATCAGTCCGTCCCGGGCTGCTCGGGGAGAGTCTCTCTGTTAGGTGGGACGTCTGTTCCATCCCTCACATCCTAACATCAATCTGTGTTGTAAAACTGAAAGATATATTCCTGCTCACCTCCACCTGAGAGCAGGACACTTCAGCAACATAAAGATCCTCCAAATAAAAAGTTCATTCTACACCTTCCTCAAAGTTTTTCTCACTTTGAAGTTCACTAAGTAGGTGTATATAATGCGTTATTTGGTTCAATAGCACCATGTTGTAAAATTAAAATTAAGAAAAAGTAGAACTGGAATAGTGTATTTCCTAACCTCTCACCAGCAGCCATTCCCTTTGTGCCATTTTTCACTATCCTAAGACCATTTTGTTTGTTTATTTATTTATTTCTTGACATTATTTATTTATTTATTTATTTATTTATTTATTTATTTATTTATTTTTATTTTATCAATATACAGTGTAGTCGATTTTTGTGTCCCTCTACTGATTCCTCTGTCCCTCTTCCCTGTCCACCCCGCCACCCATCAACATCATATCTGTTTGCTTGTCTTAACAAGTTCAAGCAATTGTGATTGTTGTAAGACCGTTTTATTTTTAAACTTTGTCCCTTCATTACTTCTTTCCCTTTTTTTCCTTCCTTCTTTCCTTCCTGCCATGTTTTATTCTTTCCATATCAAGATATTAAGTGCTTGCTATGTGCCAGGCGCTCTTCCACGCATAGGGCTATAGCAATGAATAAAATAGACAAAAACCCCAGGTCCCAGCAATGTACATTATAATGGGAGGAGACAGACATGGAACAAAATATGATAGGATGTTAGAAGGTGATAGGAACTATGGAGAAAAATGGAGTGGAGAAGGAGTTAGGGAGTTCTATGTGGGGAAGGACTGCTATTCTGTGTAAGGATGTCAGGAAATTCATTGAGCACATGGGCCAGATCTGGGGGAAGATCATTTGAGACACAGTGTAGGGCAAATGCAAAGGCCTTGGGGCAGGAACATACCTGTAGTGTTGGAATAACGGCAAGGAGACCAGATTGACTGAAGAGGGGTAGGTGGCAAGGGGTCGAGGTGGATCAGGGGTTAAGTCATGCAAGTATGTTCTTAGAGATCATTTTAAGGACTTTAGAGAGTTTTAAGTAGAGGACTGATGTGATACAGCTCACTTTTTGGTTGTTTTTATTTTTTGGTGGCTGGCTGGTACCAGTTCACCTTTTAAATGGCAGCCTGAGCCTTGTTTCTCAGCTCCATCCCATTTCTTCTATACATTCACCCATCTACCCACCCATTCATTCAGTCACCCATTCAAAAAAGATTTGTGGCATCTCTGCTCTATGCCTGCTACTGTTACAGGTAATGGAAATAGAGTAGTGACAAGGTACTTGACCTCAAGCTTATATTCTAGAGGCATGCAATTCATAGGTCTTCTGCAATGATGGAAATATTCTAGGTCCACACTGTCCACTATAGTAGCCACTAGCCATGAGTGGCTACTGAGTACTAGACATGGTGAGCAAGACTGAGGAACTGAATTTTATTTTATTTTAATAGTATCAAGTGAGTAACATATTATTATTAAATAAATTATTAATTTTATTAGTTACTTAAGGTAAATTTAAATTTAAATATCCCTTATGGCTAGTGGCTACAGGTTCATGATATAAGCCCAGGATTATTCTAGGTCTTGGAAAGGGCCCATCATAAGGTCTCTGCTTTCTCAGCGGTTACATTCCAGTGTGAGAGGAGAAGAAAAATTAAGTCATTTATGAAAAGCTCAGATTGGGATAAATACTTAGAGGAAGATTAAGTGGAGTCATTAGATACAAAGAGAATTTGGGGAAGGGGAAAGGGTAGTTTAATTAAAATGGATCAGAACGGGCATATCTTAAAGAAAGGGTGTCTCGGGTTGGGTTTCCCAGGGCTCCTCCTCTGTCTGAGAGTAGACATGAGCATGCACGAGGTTTGTCTGGGAGTTTCCTTGGGATCGATACTGTGGAAGGAGAGGGAAAGAACCAGGATTCGGCACAGGGAAAAACTGAACTATGGTGCAGGTTTTGACAACCTCAGCTGAACCCACGGGAGCTCTGAACGTAGTTCTTCTGAGCTGTCTCACTTGGATTGAAATGGCTGGGCCTTTAAACCTGGCCTCAGTCGGTCTTTGGCTATGGCAGCCCTGCGAAGGGCATGGCCTTGGGTGGGGAGGCCACTTCACAGCTGAGGACATCTCTGATTTGGACTGACCACCAAAGATGACCTGCAGTCAGCACTCCCCAGAGATGGGCAGCAAGTCCATTTCTGAAGGGGGACCTGGGCAGCCCGTCTCCATCGCCACCACGGGGGCATTTCTACAGAGAGTGAATGAGGCGAGGATGACACATACAGGAAGACAAGAGGGAAGAGAATTCCAGCACAAGCAAAGGCAGCGGGGAGGTTGGTGTGCTCAAGGAAGAGGCCTGAGTGTGGTGAGAGAGGGGGCAGAGGCAGAAAAGGAGGTGAGGGAAGGCTTTAAACAAGGAAATGGGATATGGGATCTGGGAACGGGAGAACCGTGTTTACTATGGGGTTTCTGTATGCTGCTGAGTGAGGATTGATCCTCTAGCTATTCTCGAGCTAAAGTGAAACAGATCTACCATTAAATTTTCAGGCTCCTGAAATGCAACATTATTTTTCCTTTGACATTCAAATTGATAATAAATAAGGCCGAACAGCTAAAATCTATGCCTGATGTCTAGGTGTAGTGGGGGTGGTGGTAGAAATTGCTGAGTGTTTTATTTAGAAGATGAGGGGGACAGAGAAGTGGGGAAACGTACAAGGAGGAGGAGGACAGTGACAACAGCAGCATGAGTTTGCATCTGGCCGCAGAGGGAGACAGATTCTGTACTCGGCTACTGATGTCTGTCACAGGCATGGGGAAGGAATAGTTGAGGCAGTCTTGCAATGAGTTTTCTGCATTCTGTTTACTTACTAATTTATTTATTAATAATTTAATAAGTACCTACAAATGCTCCACCCAAATCTGTGATTTCTCAGAGAGAGAGCGAGCAGGCTTCAATTATTTCTAAGTGTCCCTGAGCTGTATGTCACATCTCTCCACCATGAAAAAACTCAGCCACCAACTTTTCCTTCCGCACACATTCACCATATCTCTCCTTCTAGGAAGCAGAAAAAGCAGCCCCCAGGGTTGAGTTAGAGTTCCTTTATTGGTAGTTATGCCACGTATTCCCTTTGTTCTTCACAAAGGACTGAGAGATCAAGCAAGGGTGGAGAGGGTATTTCTAAAGGTGATCTAAGCTTGAAAGATGTGGTTTTTAAAAAGGTGAAGCAGGTTCCAGCCTCAGTATGGTAGTCTTCCTCTGAAGATGTTTGTCCTCTCCTTAAAAAAAGAATTAAAGGATAAGAAGAATAAGTTCCTTAAAAAAAGAATTAAAGGATAAGAAGAATAAGTTTTGGTGCTCTCGAGTGACTATGGTTAATATTGTATGGCATATTTCAAGACAGCTAGTAAAGAGGATCTTAAATGTTATCACCACAAAGAAGTGACAAATGTTTAGGTGATGGATATGCTGACTACCCTAAGTGGATCATTATACGATACATGCATGTGTTGAAACAATACACTGTAGCCCATAAACATGTACAATTGTTTAAAATAATAATTAAAAAAATAGAATCAAAGGCTAGAGTTCAAGTAATAAGTATGTATTGGCTCAAAATGTATTGTGAATAGAAAAGTGACTTTGTATTGACTTCAAGACTCATACAGAAGTAAGTGGAAGCAGCTGAGCCAAGAGCAGGTGGACACAGCTCGACCCTCCCTCCTGGCTCATGGGGCAAGCCAGACAATGAACAGTGAGCCCCTTGACCTCACCTCTAGGCTAATAGGTTTGGTGGGAGAGGGACTTGCAAGAATACAATCCTGCTGTGATGGATAGAAGGTGAAGGAGAAAGAAGGAGGAGGAGGAGGAAGGAAAAGAGAGGAAGAGAAAGACAAAAGAGAAGCAGAAGGAGAAGGAGAAGGAAGAAGGAAAGCGATAACAACAGCAGCAGCAGCAACACAACACGAATTTGCATCTGGGCTCAGAGGGAAACAGATTCTGTAACCAATTATTGACGTAAGCCATAGGCATGGGGAAGAAATGGTTGAGGCAGTTTTGCAATGAATTTTGGAGCCTGGGCACTAAAAATATTCTTAGTCTTAGCCACAGACTGGAGACCACTGTGGGTGTTTTTTAATATCCACCATATTAAAATGGTACCCAGAGGCCCAAACCCACTCCTTTGCCTATCCTCTATTCAGAAAAGATAAGTTTTACTGCCAAGCCAGAATCATGGAGTCACTAATGTGGCGTCATCTATAAGCCATGTTCATTGTAAGGACAAATATTGCTAGAACCATCAGAGTTTTCCACCCTGGAGGGAGGAGTAGTAGAGTTTTGTCCACATATCTGATGAAAGGGATTCTCTTTACTTTTTGATTCCAGAAGTTACAGAGTGATTAGGTCAGTTGATCCATGCAAGAGATCTAAAGAGACTTCCTATAGACTGTAGAATACTGAAGCTAGCCCAGATGGGGAGCCAGAAGGAAAAGACTAGAAGAAAAGAAGAAGTAAATTTGGTTCTTGCTATGGTCTGAATGTTTGTCCCCTCCAAAGCCCATGTGAAAACTTAATTTCTAATATGGTATTTGAAATGTGGGACCTTTAAGAGGTGATTGGACTGGGAGGACTATGCTTTCATCAATGGATTAATCCATTCATGGATTAATGGGTTGATAGCTTAATGGTTTATCAGGGAGTGGCTCTGGTGGTTTTATAAGCAGGGAAAGTGAGCACCCTAATTCACACTCTTGCCATTCTCACTCATGCTAATGGGCATTGCCACAGGACTCTGTAGACAGTCCCCACCAAGAACAAGACCCTCACCAGATATAACCCTGGACCTTGGACTTCCTGGCCTCCAAAACTAAAAGAAATAAATTTCATTTCTTCATAAATTACCCAGTTTCAGGTACGCTGTTACCAGCAACAGAAAACTAATGCAGTCCTGCAGGGATAGTTGATGACTCGTTGGCTGAGGTGGGGCAGGAGACCCAATTGACAAAGGAAGAGAAGTAAGCCCCACCCTTTCCTTGTTTGTCTACTCAATGATGGGGGTAATGAAAGACAAAATGGTGCCATGACTTCTGGGGACCAGAGAAGTCTAAGTTATATCCTTTTCTAGGTTGTCTTTTCATATATCACATTCCAGTTTGAGAAATTCCACTTTCCTAATCTTTTAAACCCACATCTTCGCAGACCTAAAACAAACTTGGAATAATGATACCTTTCTACATCTGAAAAAGTTTACTCATCCTTCCTCTGCTCTTCTGCTTGCCAGCAGAAATCCCAGTTTCTTCCAGCTTTCTAATTTGGGAAATTGTTCCAGTCTTCCTCCTACCTCCACCTTACCTTTGGAAAGTTGAGCCCACCTTGCTGGGAACCTCAGCTAATCAGACATGCTAGAAGGAATAACTCTCACCTTTGCATCAGCAATGCACCTGGGTGTGCTACCTATCTTATCTTCACATCAGCAGTGTACCTAGGTGCGCTACCTGTCTTACCTTCGCATCAGCAATGTACCCAGGTGTGCTACCTGTCTTACCTTTGCATCAATGATGCATCCACTTTTGGTCCCTGCTCTCACCTTAACATCAGCAATACACCCAGGTGTGGTCCTTGTCATAGTTGTAAGAAGTTGCGCACCATAGAAGATTGTCTTTTGATCCTTTGCTAGTGCAGTTAAAATAATTCTTGTTTTTATAGTTGAATGGAAAGTGGCAGGGAAAGCCAGGAGCCAATGTGGAAATCCCTGGGGAGAAGAAAGGGATTAAACAAAGGTTATTTCTGGGACCTCCACACTGTAGTGGAGGCTTGGGCTTCAGAGCTCACCCAATATTCAGAGTCAGGTCAACACTGCATATGGTTGGGCAGTGCTGTTTGGGCGCTGCTCAGAGGCTCCCATTGGAAGGGTGAATTCTTTCCTAAACCTAAATGTCAGAAGAATGTTGTATGGCTGGGTTTTCTTCCCTCAGAAGCTATCTGAGCTTAGGACTTGGGGGAAAAGTAGGGGATACAAAGGGAGAGTGAAATGGAAATGAAGGGAAGAGGGAAATCACAAGAGTCCTAGAGGTAGGAGGGAGAGGAATGTCTGTCACCAGGAGGACCAGGGAGTGGAGTGGGGGGCACTCGGGTCCAAATTCCAGTGGAGTCCCATTTTTCATGGATTTCATGTTTGCAAATTCACCTACTCACTAAAATTTAATTGTAACCCCAAAATCAGTTCTCATGGCATTTCTGCAGTCATTTATAGAGCAGCAAAAATATCGAGTCGCCGGACACACACGTTCTCAGCTGAGGTTGAACAAGGCGACTCTCTGCCTCTCATTTCAGCTCTCAAAGTGTGAACAAGTGCCTGTGTTTTTCAAATTTTCACACTTTTTTTTTTTTTTAAAGATGACCGGTAAGGGGATCTCAACCCTTGGCTTGGTGTTGTCAGCACCACGCTCAGCCAGTGAGCAAACCGGCCATCCCTATACAGGATCCGAACCCGTGGCCTTGGTGTTATCAGCACCGCACTCTCCCGAGTGAGCCACGGGCCGGCCTAAATTTTCACACTTTTTGTTGTTGATTTCACTGTTTACAATGGCCCCTAAGCATAGTGTTCTCTGGTGTTCCCAAGCACAGGAAGGCTCCAATATGCCTTATGGAGAAAGTACGTACCTCAGATAAGCTGTTTTCAGACACGAGTTATAGGGCTGTTGGCCATGAGTTCAGTGTGAATGAATCAGCAATACATACTAAATAAGGTGTCTTTAAACAGAAATACACATAAAACAAGGTGATATATTGATCAGTTGACAGAAATGTTGTGACCAGAGGCTCACAGGGACTTAACTCTGTATTTCCCCCTAGAAGCAATGGTTCCATATTTACTAATCCAGTGTGCACAGCAACTTCATAGAACATAACTATTGCAAATAATGAAAGTCAACTGGATCTTCCTGTGTGAACCTCTCTCACTTCTAGCTGGCCCATCACCCGGGGACAAACCTCCATTCAACAACCCCAGATACAGGCAAGACTCCTGAACAGAGGTTGGAAACTTGGATAACTTATAAGGAAGCAGGGATGTAAAGGGAAAGCCCTGTCCCTAGACAAAATGATACCAAAACAAGACCTACTGATTGCTGCCGAAGAGTAGAATGATGAAGACACATTGCCAGGGTTATATTTTTCCTTCTCTAGAGCTTCTTTCCTGATCACCCCACCAAATCTAGATTTGCTATCTTTTGTTGACAAAAATTATCTAAAACTTGAAAGAAGGCCAAAAGATTGTCACATGACTTTTTAATGTCATCCTAGAGCATTATCTAACAAGCCCCTAAGAGTCATCTGATACTCGAGTTCAGAGTCAGCAAACTTTTTCTGTAAATATTTTTTACTTTGTGCAATATACAGTCTTTGTCACAACTACTTAACTCTGTGTTGTAGCTAGAAAGCAGCCATAGACAACCCATACATGAATGGGCATGGCTTTGTTCCAATAAAACTTTATATGTGGATGCTAAAATTTGATTTTTATACAATTTTCACTTGTCACAAAGTATTATTCTTCTTTTGATTTTTTCCTAACCATATTAAAAATGTAAAAACTATTCTTAGATTGAGGGGTCTATACAAACACAGGCATTGGTCCAGATTTGGCCTATAGGTGGGATGGAGTTTGCAGACCCCTGCTCTAGAGGAATATAACTGTTTGACTTACTATTTGCTATTGATTGGAGGCCCAGACTCTGCAACAATTAGATGTAACTTATAGAAGACTGAGAGGTCGTGAATAATTTCTGTTCGATAGATGCAAATAATTTCTTTCTGGTAGACAAGATAACTTCAGAGATTTGATTGTCCTTTAGATGTTAATGGATTTTGAATCAAATTTAGAAATCTTGCTTTAGCTCAGCATTCTTTTCTTCACTGACTATAAAAATGCCTTATAACCTGCTTTGAATCAGCTTTTCTATCCTTCTGATTCCCTCATTAATAGATTTTTTTTTTTAAAACCCTTAGCATGTGCTTACTCTATATTTGTATGAGAGTTAGGTGTTTAATATTGGCACCTTTCTCTTGGATCTTAAAGCCTATTGCAGTATCACATTTTTTATACTATTTGTCCATCAGATTCATGAGAGCAGGACCGTTATAACACCAAAGTCAAGGGTTTGGATCTCCACATCAGCGAGCGGCCAAAACAAAATACAAGCATGAGGGAGGACCCTGTCTGCCTTACTCATCACCATATCCCGAGTGCCCAACAAAGTGTCTGACACACAGTAGGGATTTACTAGGTGTTTGTTGAGTAAATGAATGAAAGAGTCTACCCACGCTCATCCAGTCCCTCTCCCCAGATTACTGGTGTCAGCACAGAAGCTCCACTTTCCATCTTTATCCATGTTCTCTGTGGTTGGGCACCAGAGCTTGTTACTTTCATCCTCAAGGCATTCAAAGACCACATTATTTCTGTAGGTGGAAGGGAAGATGCAGGGCTTGCTTAAAGAATTTCCTCCATACTCTGAAAATGATCATGGAAAGGTTACAGGTCAAGAAGAGGAGATGAAAAGGGCTTCCATTTATCACACACAAAGTATGTGCCACACTTTATCTCAATGCAGTATAACATTGAATCCTCCAAACAACTTCTCAGTGATGTTATTATTTCCACTTTGTGGGTAGGTGGGATCCAAAACCATCAACACCCACACAGCTTACTGTCTACATTAACATGACTCTACTGTTCCATGGTCTTCATCAACTTGACACTACTAATCTAAAAAGTTCTTCCCCAAGAAGATAAAAGTTGCAAATAACTTTAATGTTCATTCCAGGAACTTCCTGAAAAGCTATTTAAATAAAACCAGATCATTCAACTTTTCAGTAGATTGTATGAAAACACAGTTTACTCTTCAAGACTTTTCGAAGCTCTCTCCTCAGTAATTTTGCCTAGCCATGACTACCAATCCTAAACTATTATGTCACAATCCTTACCCAATCCAGATGGCATCCCCACATTGAAAGACCCACCTTAGACCATACCCCCCAAATTCGTCAATATCCTTCCTTTGCCCTCCCCACGCCAAGGTGCTCTTAAGACTCTGTCAAAGTAGTAATCTCCCTCACTTCAATAAGCAGTAAGCTCAGTCTTGCCTAATGACCGGGCTCTTTGTGTGGTGTTTTAGAGAAAGCCAGAATTTGACTAAGGGGTTGGGATTTAGAGACAGTAATGATTAGTGAGTAAGAGTGCAAATTCTGAAGGTTAGACTCCGTGGGATCAAACCACAGCTCTGACACGTAGCAACGGAACCTGTATGAACCTCAGCTTCCCCATCTGTAAGTGGGGCTGACAATCAGATTCACCTCATAGGGGTTGTTGTGGATGATAAATGAGTTATTTCATGTGAAGTACTTAGAACACTACCCGGCACACAGCAAATGCCTACCAAAAGTTCACTGTATTATGATCATTATCATTTTTATTATCTAACATGTACAAGATCACATAGCTGTTAAACAGCAATAGCAGAATTCTAACTTAGGTCTAAATTGTTTTGACAAGTGGCTCAGATGATAGGGGGAAAGGAGAACTCACATTTCATAGGTACCTGGTATGGCACCATGATAGAGCCTGTATGGAAGAGAACTCCAATATGTAAAAACCCTGTAAAGTCAGGGTTTAGCATCCTCATTTTGCAGATAACAAAAGTGACCAAGAGATTTAACAGCTTTCTCAATGAAATCTGTAAGCCAGAGCTAAAGGGTACCTTCTGTTAGGCAACTGTTTAGTGATTTATGCAAATTCTAATCTGTTACACATCAAAACTGGGTGTGAGGAGCTTGAATAGCATTAAGGATGAACAGAAGTTTACATGCTAAAGTTAGAGCTAACCTAAAATCAGATTTGAATAAAAAATTAGGTTAAGCAGTAGGACAGAGTTTATGGTGAGATTTGAGGATAAGATTGGTTTGGAGTTAAGGACACAAGGGCGGATGGCTAGGGCTAGTATAAAATTAAGATTTTAGATGAAATTAGGGTTTTTTGAGTGCTAAGGGAGGAATACAACTAATATTTTTCTGTAAGAATGAGTGTGCCTGAGGATAAGTGCCTTGCATGCATTTTTATCTCCATGGAGTCAAAAATGCTTAACAAGAGAGAACGGGCTTTAGAGCCATATGGACTTCAATTGAAATTTTAACTCTGACATAGCGTAGGAGCTGGAAGGACTTCATTTTGCTTGGACCATTTATTAATTGTGTGAGCTGGGAAGGAATAGCATCTCACAGAGCTGCCATGGAAAGATTCAACAAGATGTATATAAAGCTCCTGGATCGGAGTATAGTACAGAAAGGGCACTGAATGAATGTTGGCTATTATTAAGTTAGGATTAGATGTAGAATGAAGATTAGATGTTAAACTGCATTGAAATGCAGGTAGGGTTCACCTATGGGTTATTGTCAATTCTAGAAACAAAAATACATGAAAAACCAGTACCAAGACTACAGCCCATAGTTTCAGTTCTCAGGACACCTGGGTTCTCATGCTGGCGTTGGGGACTTGGGGGAACATGGCCACAGGATGTTCCTGTCTCTTGTGGCTGGTCGGGTGTACTCTCTGAGAACACACACGGTCCCTAGCTGCTCTGCTGTCCGCCCTGCTCACCATCCCCTCATGAGGATATTGCTGTCCGCCTTCCTTCTCACCATACACCCCCATCCTTGCTCCAGCGGCTCACCATTCATTTCACAGTATTTCCACTGCTGCTTCTCATCAAAGCTGGAGGTGACTGAGCACCACAGCTTTCCTAAGATGCCACCATCTGTGATGCAACTTTCATAGGATTTTCCTCGATAGATGAAGGGGAAGACACATCGTGGATAATCTGTACAGAACAGAGTTCATGAGTGGATTGACTTTCTTTAGTCATTCACAAGACAGAGTCACTGAATCATCCATCAATCAACCAACCATCAAAGACAGGACAAACATCGGGTTTGGAAGACACCCCGTGCATTCATTTCATCAAGCATTTAGTAAAGCCTACTCCATACACTTTCATCCTCAAAGCTTCTCCAGTAGGTTTCCAGTCACAACCCACGATGCCCCCACCTATTGAACAAACAAACAACTACATCACATGTATTTTAAAAGTAAATTAATTACAATCACCAACAGACCTATAGGGATAAAGTCAATACAAAGAATCTTGATGGTTTATGACCAGCACATGAAGTCAAAATCTTGATCTACAAAAAAGGTTGAGGTTATGAAAAGAAATGTCAGTGAAA
Organism: Cynocephalus volans; assembly: GCF_027409185.1. Lineage (NCBI taxonomy): Eukaryota > Metazoa > Chordata > Mammalia > Dermoptera > Cynocephalidae > Cynocephalus > Cynocephalus volans. The sequence goes on from NC_084469.1 coordinate 50,371,968, forward strand.
TCAAATCTAGTAAAGTTATCATCCTTATCGCAACTTACATGAATAGAATAAATTTCTTACAACAAATGTAGCACAACAAATACATTTTCTTTTTTTGTAATTTTTATCAAATCATAATTGATTATACATATTTTGGGGGTTCAATGTTGACATATGTTGATCGAATCAATATTACTAGTATATATATTGTTACAAATCATACTTATTCTCTATGCCCCTTGTCCAGTCTCTCCCTACCCCCCTCTCCATCCCACCTCCCACCACTGATAACCCTAGATTTCTTCTCTCCTTCTGAGAGAGTAATGGTTACTCTGTTGATCTGTTGCCTAGATGATCTGTCCAATGCTGAGAGTTGTGTTCAGATCCCCCAATATTATCATAGAGCAGATGCTTCTTCTGTCACTCTGGAATGGGCTTTGTGGAGAGAAACATTCTCTTCTTTTCTTTGGTCTCTGCTCGTGAATCTCCTTGTGTCAATGCACTGCAGTGGCTGGTGAACCATCTGCATGGTGGTTGCGACATCTAGCCACTTTCACGGCAGCTGTGGTTACTGCAGTGGCTGTGGTGGGTCACACACATGGAGGTGATGTTTTTGGCATGCTCTTTATTGCTGGTGGTGTGCCCGGTTGTGGGGGGGGGGCGGTCACTGGCTCCATACCTCAGGTCCTCTGGTGAGCCCCAACACACTGGTGGTGTGCCTGGGCTGGAACTAATTTTTTGCTCTTTGCTCACTTCTAAAATGGAGGAACTTCCTGTGGGAACCAGTACTTGAGCTGTGTGGATGAGCTAAATTGCTGCTTTCTCCCGAGGGAAGGCTTTTTGTACAGCTCAGGGTTTAATGGTTGACCTTATCAGTACTTCCAGCTCTCCACAGACCTGGTACACCTGGGTTGTGTAGAAACTCTGATCTGGGCCTGAGTCTTTTCATCAAAGTGCACCTTTGGATGAAATTGTATATTCCTGACCAGTGTCCTCTGAGTGGTCCTGCACTGATTGGGGTGCGGATTGGCTGTCCTTGCTGTGCCCCAGTGTTCTCCCAGTGGGCCCGCCTCCCCCACCACCAGTGCTCCGAACACTTCTCATGGGATGAGCCGTGCATCAGTCCCTTGTGATGACTCACCAGCCTCTGAATGGCTCTTTTTTTCAGTTGTTCTGTCTCCTCGCTCCTGCGTGGGTCCACAGGAACCCTATTAGTGGCCTTGCAGTCCTGGGGGCCACCAAAGCCCCCCTCTCCCCTGCCACCTCCATGCAACTTCATCCAAAGGACACAGCTGTGGCTTCTGCTGGCTCCTGCTCTGTGCACTCAGCAGCTCCAACATTAAAGCAGCCATGCCCAAAATGCTCTAAGCAGTTTTTCTTTCTCTCATCGTGGTTTCTCTCACCTTCATGACCTCTGTAGGTCTCTCCTCCTCTTCCCCTGAGCTCTAGCAGCCCCAGCCTGGCTGTTGTTGCTTTTTTATAGTTGTAAATTGGTTGACTAGTGGGAGAGGGATGCTGGGGACTGTCTGTTCCACCATCTTGACCAGAATAACAAATATATTTTCTGACACTATATTCATAGTGGGTAGATTTACTCATGTGCAATGGGAGAATCAGGCTCATTTGGGAGTGAAAGGGGCTATCACAGATGAAGGGGTGAGGGAGGGCTCCTTTGAATAGGTGACATGCCATGCAAAAATCTGGGGTGAGTTCCAGGTAGAGGAAAGAAAAGTGTGAAGAGTTCAAAGACAGGAGGGAGTCTGGAATATTCAAGAAGCAGCATGGTAACCACTATAGCTGGAGCTCAGTAGGCAAAGAAGTGCGTGGTGGAAGATGAGAACAGAGGGGAGCAAAGTAATGCAGAGCCTTGCAGACCAAGGCAAGGGGTTTTCTTCTAAGCATGAAGGTGATCCGTGGAGGGTATCAGCAGGGAAGTATCATTACCTAACTTCACATTCTGAAAAGGTCTCTTTGGCTGATATGTGGGGAATAGATTAAAGGGGGTGAGAAGGGATTAGGGGAGACCAGCTAGCAGATTATTACGACAAAGAGTTGAGGTGGTTTGGAGGGCTGGAAAGAGGCTAGAGCTGGGATCTATTTTGAAGACAGAATAGGTTTGTAGGTTAGGTGTAGGGTGGGAGGGAAAGAAGGATCAGGGATGACTCCTATTTTTCTGGTTTGTGCAGTGGTGGCCCTTCATCCTCATTGAGAAAACCTGTGAATTAGAAAGAAAAAACAACAGCCTCTGCACAGTACTATATTTCTAGTTATATAAATATCTTAAATTAACATATCTGGACATTATAATATAGATACCTGTTTCTGATATCACTCATGATGTAAGATTGAGCAGAGGAATCCTGCAAGACGTTATTTAGGAATGTGCATGAATATCATTTACTCACTACTGTGGTGCAAGGCTAAGCAGTCAAACTGTTAAAAGGCAGTGAGAAAGCTGCCAGTTATGGATCCAAAGAGCAATACTTGGTTCAGAGACCAGAGCTGAGGAGAGGAGATTTAAAAGGTAAGCCTTCACCTAAACAGGGGCCCTCAATAAGTTAGCTAAAAGAGATTTAGACAAAAGCAGGTTGTTCAAAACAACGCTACAGTGGAATTTAATATATCTAGGCCCTGATTGTGTCAGTATATACACTTTTGGCATAGTTTTGCTACCATTTGTCTTAAGCATGTTTTGGTACCACTTTTCCAGAATTTAGAAAAAAGAAAAATTTCTAATTCAATTTCAAGCTATTGATCCTGATTTGCACTGAGCTAGAGCGTTAGTTTTCAACAGAGGTGGTATTGTTTTTAGGGTTTTTTTCCAATGTGTGGGGGCATTTTCTGTAGTCATGTTTAGCTCTCATAATCAAAGAGATTCTGCTTAGAGGCACAAGCCTCTGGCTGCTTTTTAATGTCTTTTCAGTTAGTTATGATCATGCATGCTTATTACTTTATTATACATTTCTTTCATTTTATTTCTTATATTGCTGTTAAGGAATTATGTTGATTTAGCTGGGAATTTTGACTATAGATAGGTGATATTATTAGTAAATTTAATTTCAGGGTAGTGAAAGGAACATTATAATCTACTTATTATAAGGTGGGGAGAGGCATTTGATCTAAGAGACTTAAAAACTGTGGTACCAGGGAAGAGTAAATCCTAAATATTCAAAAGATGGATATTAGTAGGAACAATTTAAATGTCCAACACTAAACAAACTAAGTCTTTTGTCTCTGTGCACAAAAAAAATCCTCAGAAGTCATATAATTGTCAAAGATACCTTGGGCTTTGAAAAAAATCAAACAATCTCTCAAATATCTTTTCTTTTACATTTTGTTTCTTTTCTCCTTATTAATTTAGAAAAGAAAGAAACAAAGAATACTATGGTTCCATTTGGTCAACTGGTCTTACAATTTTGCAAGACCTTTATCCAGAAAGCACCATTTTTAACACTATCATTAACATTATTACCCTTTATTAGCATTCAGTGTTTGAACTTCAAGAGTATTTTCTATGCACACAAAACATTATAATTTGTCTGCAAAAATATGATTATGTCATACACATTCACACATTCTCTTTTGAAATCCACCTTATTCAGAAGCCTGATGACAGAGGACGATGTGTTACCACTCACCTTCTGTCATGCAGTACTTCCATCTGCCATCATAAACTGCTCTGGTTGCACACCAGGGGGAGAAGCTATTGACTTTGGTGCAAGTGAAGTGAACCTCTCCCTTGTAGGTGAAGGGAAAAACACATGTTGCCTCTTTCCTGTCTGAAGGACAGAAGAACAAAACAGAAGGGGATAGTCACATAAATGAGCCGAGGATGAGTCTTGGTTTGGTTCTTGCTCTGGTCTGAATGTTTGTGTCCTCCCCAAATTCACATGCCGAAATACTAACACCCAAGGTGACAGTATTAGAAGGTGGGGCCTTTGGGAAGTGATTTGATCATGAGAGCAAAGCCCTTATGTATGGGGTTAGAGCCCTTATAAAAGAGACCCTAGAGAGCTATCTAGCCTCTTCCACCATGTGAAGATACAGCAAGAAGGTGCCATCTATGAACCAGGAAGCAGGCTTTCATCAGACACTAAATCTGCTGGTGACTTGATCTTGGACTTCCAGCCTCCTGAACTGTGAGAAATAAATTTCTGTTGTTTGTAAACCACCCCGTCTATGATATTTTTTTTTTTATAGCAGTCCAAACAGACTGAGACAGTTCTCATGGTGGTCTACAGGTTACACACCTAGGCTTAGCATCCAACTTTCTAATAACATATAAGGGTGTGTCCGGTTTATGTTTGGGCCAAGAGTATTGGGGAAGAATTTCATATGCAGTGAAAGCAACCAAGACATTGTCTCCCCGACCACTGTTTCTCAGAGTGTAGAATAGGCACCACTAATGTTGTACAAGATACATTTTGGTGGATCACAGATCACATTATATAATGCAGGGACACACACTAATTTTGAAACACAGAAAAGAAATCCTTTTCCAATGGTCTTTTCAATCCTCTGATTGCACAAAAGAGAAATCCTCAATTTAATACTAGTATTTGTCTGTCACGTCTCTAATACTTAATAATCTCCCTTTTTAACAAAAAAAAAGAGAGAGCAGGACACAGGCTCAAAGCCTTATTTGGAAAATAGTGATCTAGTAGAATTTAATAATAGGATTTTGCTTTCATAGTATTTATTTTTATTTGTACTTGCTATTTATGGCAAGCAGTAATACTCTTTTATATTGCGTTACTGATATTAACTATTGTTTCAAAATGAATTTATTAAAGTGAAGAAAATTGAGCAAATTTAAAGGAAAATGTTGAATAAATAACAATGCCAGCGGCACGCAGTTTTGGCAGATGCTGAGGGGATGATACTTGGAAGAGTAAAGTTTAGGAAGTACAAGCCTTGACCTTTTTATTCTACTGTCTGAGAACAGAAACTTGGTCTTGTACACGATGTATCCACAGGATCTAGAATCATGACTTGCTCATAGTAGATGCTCAAGAAAAAACTGACGGAATAAAGTAAGTTCAGAAAATGCCATGTGAAATAAAGGTAAACAGGTTCCTTTAGTGAAGGACGTATCATAGGAGTTAATACACAAATCAGAATTGTAGTATAAAGTATATTAGGTTTTGGGTTTGTTTGTTTTTTTAACCACTCAATAGTGCTAGAGACTAATGGTCCCTCTAAGGCATCTTTTTTTTTTTTTTTCTTTTTTCTCCCTCTAACTCACACATCTTAAGAAATGCTGTTCTAGCTGAAATTTTTCATTATGTGAAGACCCACATAACTAAGGAATGATTTAAAGTTAATATCTTTTCTTTTCTTTTTCTTTTTTGAGTGGAACCAGGGTGAGAGTTCAGCGTTTCCATCTGCTAGTCCAGGAGCACAGCTTCCCTTGTTGCCTTCTTCTTCTCCTTTTCCTCCTACTTTCCACCCCTCCCAGATGTCACGGTGGCATACTGTGAGTATGACACTCTGATAGGTGATTGTGTGTGTGAAGTAGATTGTGGGTGGAAATGATGTTCACCATTTTCTGGCTCGATAAATGTCCCAAGTAATCCTCCATGCTCTTTTCTTCCCCTGTCCTCCAGCTGAATATAGAGCGGTGGTTCTCAATAGAGAAGGAGGGGTGATTAGGACCCCCCAGGGGACATTAGACAATGTTTGGAGATGCTTTTGGTAGTTACAACTGGCAAGGGGCTGGGGCTGGTAGCTGTTACTGGCATCTACCAGGCAGAAGCCAGGGATGTTGCTAAACATCCTACAACACGTAGAACAGCTCCCAAAACAAAGAGCTATCTGACTATAAATGCCAGTACTGTCATGGTTGAGAAACTCTGGTAAAGAGGATTAGGCAGAAAACACTGAGGCCCTGGAAGATGGTGGACACACAAAGCAGATGGATCCTGTTCTCTGGACCACAATGAAAAAGGTTTCCCACTGAGCAACCACCTTGAACTGTTAAATGAGTTTGACTTGAACCACTATTGAGTTAAGCCATGATATTGGGGGTTGTTATACTAGTTAGTCCTCTACTAATACAGATGGACAAGACACAATCTATGTCTTCCAGGTCTATACCTTAGAAACTCCATCCTTGCTCTGGCTCAGATCCTTACCCTGTCATGATCTGACACAGGTCACAAAGGGGTTGGGAGAAAGTGGAGAAGGCAGACTTGCATCTTTAAGCTTCGCCAATGGGCTGACGCAATTATGGATCCTTAGGTAACATTGCATTCTCCACCTCTGGGTCTCACAACAGTTTGATCTTGTTTTTGTGAAGTTTAAACCAGTTTAAATCTGGAAAGTGCTTAGAATAGCACTGGAGCATGGCTGCTGCTTAACAAATATTAGCTGTCACCATCATCCTCATCATCGTCATTGTCATTGTCACAATCAATGCTTTTCCTCAGTCATGCACACCATTGGGTATATGGGGTACTGTGATGAGGGGAAGGCAGATGCCCCTGTACATGGAATTAAGATTATCCTTCAGAGTTGTTAGTAAGAATCAACACAAATTGAATACTATTAGCCATCTGCAAAGTAATCCAGCAGATGGCCTAATCTCCTTAACTGGGTTATAATCCTCCATAATCCAAACCCTGCTGACCTTCCTGTTCTCGCTTCCTGATTAACATCTCCTTGACCTTACCCATGTTCTTTCTTGTCTTTGGAGTTTTTCTCATGTCCTTCATCAACCCTGAATGCCTCTTCTCTCTACCTAGCTTTACTCTCTGCTACTCATCCATGATGACTTGGTTCAGTCTGGGTCAATACTCGTCCTCATGCTTATAATACTCAGAGTCAATCTCTGTAAATGTACTTACCAATTTAAAGAATTATGTGTTATGCACCTATCAGTCTCATTCACTGTGAGCTCTCTGAGTGGAGGGCCTAGGTTTCATTTACTACTGCATTTCTGGCCCATAGCACAGTGCCTGGAACTTAGGGATCGCTCAATAAATGTGTATTAGATAGATCTGTCTGTAAATATGTATGGAGGAGACTTGTAAATACAGAATTTCATCAGAGGAATATGGGTGTGGTCTCAGAGATGCATGACCAAAAATGTAACTATAACTAGAAAAGTTGACAGTCAGTCAAGTTCATTGTTCCTTGCCTGAATAAACTGAGTTCTTAGCCTTTTAGGGACTTGTCAGTTCTTTTGAGAACCCAGAACTTTTCTCTAGGAAAATACTATAGGCCCTTATGGTTGAGACAGCTATGTGTTTGCCAAAATCAGCTACATCTCACAGACTTACTTGCTGTTAAGTGTCATATGAGTTCTAGCCAGTGGATGTGAGAGGCAGTGATGTATACCATGTCCTTGCCTGGCCCAAAAATCCAAACCAAAACAAAACAAAACTCTCCTCCGAGTTCTTTAAGTTTTCTTGATCCTTGTCAATCAGCTAAAAGCAAAGAATACTCAGAGGACTCTGAAGCCCTAGGGGATGGTAGAGCCCCGAGAGGGAAGGAGCTTGGACCCCTGAATGACACGTGGAACACTGTCTGCTGACTAGGTGTACCTTCATTGGACTTTACAGGAGCAAATGAAAAAAGTGTCATTGTGTTAAGCTGCTTATAGTTTGGAGTTTGTTCGTTACAATAGCTATTCTCACTACCCAGATAAATGCGCATTTTTTATACAAATTCAGGGTTTCATGAACTCTAACACTCATCCAGGGACCCCAGGTTAGGAATCTCTGGAATAAAGAATGGGATCAGTGAAAAGGGGCTTCACAAAATCAAAGGGCGTGAATATATGAGTGTTTCTTGAACCTTCTCCAAGAAAGAAGAACTGGCAGAAAAGATCCTAATTGTGGAGAATGCATCGCTGTGGCCTGAGTGGACTATGCACAGTCAGGGCTTTTCTTTTGTTCTGTTTCCACGCTTACGATACGGTCCTTTGGTGGTCAATTTAGCTGCCTAGTCACATTAAGAGTGTAATTAGGGTGCCCAAGTTGGAGTCTGAGGGTTCGGTTCATTGGAATTATGTAGCCTCCCTTTTAATTAACATATTGACATTCCCCCTATAATGTGCTAAGTATTATAAAAGATGCTTGTGTCCATTATTTTATTTAATCTTCAAAATAACCCCATGAGGTAAATGCTATTACTTCTCTTTCACATGTTGGGAACTGACTTCGGAGAGGTTACATTGCTTAACCACGATCATAGAGAGAAGTGGCCCATCCAGGGTCCAAACCCCACGTCTGTCTGAGATTTCACTAAGCCATCTCCTTCCTGCTTGGTTCCAGGAATCTTTACTTTTGCCCATTCAATCTTTTTCAGTTTCTAAATCCTCCCCGTCATTTTCCAGGAGACCACTCACCTCCACTTGTCTCATAGGAATAGAGGAGGAAGGTCGTCCATCCCAGTAGGTAACTAGACCATTGGTTCATCTTGCTTAGGTTCTTCTCTCTGAATTGAAAGAAGACAAAAGTTTTGCTCCCACAGCTACCCTTATTCCCCACTGACCCCCAGGTTTGATGTCATACATGTCATTTTTCTATCACCAGAAGATAATAAAATACAGCTTATTTTTGCAGAAAAGAAAATATGTGTGTGTGTGCATATATATGTATATACACCATCACTGTGGAGAGGAAGGTGTCACGGAAAGAAGAAATGAAGCTTTTGTTGAACACTTACTGTATTCCAGGCTAGATAGTCAACACACTTCATGCCACTTGGTTCTCAAAAATCAAGTGATAGGTTTTTGAAATCCCCATTTTACAGATGAAGAAACTAATGCTCAGAGAGATCTGGATTTGTCGTTATGAGGAAATGTCAGGATTCTAACCCATACAGATGGCTCCAAAGCCTCTACTCATTGTTGGGAGCTTAACAACAGCCTTAAATCCTCCTCATGAATCACACACACACCCCTCCTCGGCTGGATATTAGAGTCTCTCGAGGATTAGAACTTACAATCCTCATCAACCGTAATTACTACTAGCTCTATTTTTCTCCATGTAATTTCCTCAGTGACACATAAACATGCCATTCTCAGCAACAACAAGAACACAGAGTTTGGAAGTGATTGTCTGGGTTTGACCTGAGGCTCAGCTACTATTACCACTTCTTCTACTGGCTCCCAGTTACTGGGTGTGGGTGCCTACTGTGTTTCAGATGTGTCCTTTTATCTTTCTTTTTCTTTTCTTTTTTTTTTTTATTTTTTTATTTTTTATTTTTAGGGCACCTGGCCAGTGCAGATCTGAACCCATGACCTCATGTATTTCAGATGTCTTAAGTTTTGTATTCACAATCCAATCTGCTCCTCTATCAACCTAAGGAGCAGGCATGGTCATCTCCACTTTACAGAAGAGGGAAATTGAGGCTTGGAAGATTAAGTAACTTACCCAAGGACCACAGATAGTAAGTGACAGATCTCAGAATCAATGCAGGCCTGTCTACACAGTGTCAGAGCTCTTAAGCTCAATAAACCACTTCCCCTCTATGGGCCTTTCTTTTCTCATCTGGAGAGTGTAGGTTAATAATTTCTGCCTCTCAGGGTCGACAAGAGGATCTTAATGTGAAAATGCTTTTCAATTGTAAATTGTTTGTTGCATTTGTAAATTACTAAAGCAAAGGTCAGGACAGCTCAGGGGAGACATCAGATGGCACCAGCCCTTAACAAATCCAGATGATGGGTCAGGAATCAAAAGCCATTGATTGAAGTCCTCTAACCGCTAGGTGGCGCCACTCAGCACTGAGTCTCAGAACACGCTCCGAACTTTATCTCCCCCCTCCTTTAACAGCCCTCTGCTTTCCCGCTAACATAATGGAGCATCTTTCCCGTTGCTCTTATTATTCTTTTTTTTTTTTTTTTTTTTTTTAAGATGACCGGCAAGGGGATCTTAACCCCTGACTTGGTGTTGTCAGCACCACGCTCTCCCAAGTGAGCTAACCGGCCATCCCTATATGGGATCCGAACCCGTGGCCTTGGTGTTATCAGCCCCACACTCTCCCGGTGAGCCACGGGCAGGCCCTTGAAGCCTTCACTCTTAACCACCTGCCTCAACATGCTTTTGCTGAGTGATGTCTCATTCTCTACTTGTGGATGACTCTTAATTCGTTCAAACTCTGGAGTTGGACCTGCATTTGACAGCTGAGGCTGGATGATTTGGGTTCAAATCCTGGCTCCACTATTTACCAGATGGGTGACTTGGGGAAGTTACTTAAACCCTTTAAGCCTTAGCTTCATCATCTAAAAACATGGGGATACTAATCCTGTCTACCGCTTATGCTTGTTATGGTGATGGACAGCGATCATAAAAAATAACAGAGAACACTCACTGAGTGCTACACACTGTTCTAAATTCATTATAATCCTGATAGTAAGGAGCCCAGTGTGGTGGGCACTCATCACCTCCATTGCACAGAAGGGGCACAGTAAACTTACACACCTTACTGAGGATTACAAACTGTGCAGGTGGGGGAGCTTGTGGCTGAACCCCAGCAATCTGACTCTGGAAACTAGACTCTTAACCACCGTATGATACTGCCTTTAGATTTAACATGGTACCAAACATGTGCTAAGAACTCATAAATGTTATCCAAAATAATATCGTCACTCGTAACAGACATCTCCAGGCAAACTTCACTTCTGAATGCCAGAACTGTATTTGCAACTAACCCTTGAACACGTCCACTTAGATGTCTCTCACATGCCTCAAATTCTAAGATTTGGCTTTTGATTTGCAACCCAAAATATGTTGTCCTTCCCCCCATATTTCTTTATTTGTTTAACTGCACTAAGTTCTTCCCAGCAACCCAAGTTGTAACCCCAAGAGTGAAGCTTTGCTGTCCCTGTCTCCTCTCTATGTTCTACCAGTCATCAAATCCAGCTGGTTCCACTTTCTGAATAGTTCCTGAATTCATCCCTTTTCTCTGTCTCTGCTGTGATTGACCAAAGGCAGGTGTTTTAGTCCGTTTTGTGTTGCTATAACAGACATACCTGAGACTGGGTAATTTATAAGGAAAAGAGGTTTATTTGGCTTATGACTCTGGGACAGCTGCATCTGGAATGGGCCTCAGGCTGCTTCTACTCATGGCGGAAAGTGGCAGGCAGCCGGCTGCACAAGCAGATCACATGGCGAGAGGAAGCAAGAGAGAGAGAAGGTGCCAGGGTCCTTTAAACAATCAGCTCTCATGGGAACTAATAGAGCGAGAACTCACTCACTACCCCCCCTCCCCCAGGGAGAGCATTAATCCATTCATGAGGGATCTGCCCCCATGACTCAATCAGTTTCCAACACTGCCACATTGGGGATCAAATTCCCGCATGAGTTTTGGAGGGGACAACACATCCAAACTCCATTCTATCTCTCCCCTCAATTATTGTTGTGTTCCCCTCACTGATATCCTGGCCTCCAGCCTGTCCCATCTATTCTCTACAAGGCTGTGGATGGGATATTTCTTAATGCATGCTTATATGAATTCATTCAAGAACAAATATTTATTGAGCACTTACAATGGGCGGGTACAGGGTTATGCGATGGGTAGACAGCAGTATTGTAAAGCACGGGCAGTCCCTGCCTTCACGGGGCTGACAGTCTACAAAGGAGACAGGCACGAAGTGAGAAAACCAGAAACAAATATAACTCTTTGTTGTGATCATTGCTGTGGAGGAGAATAGAGGCTGTGATGAGGAATAACTAGGGCAAGGTCACTTTTGATTGGCAAGTCAGGGGAACGTCCTCTGAGAAAATGACACATGAGCTGACACCTGGAGGAAAAGAACGAAGGGGTGGACATGAGAAAAACTGGGGGGTGTAGGGGGCTCATCCAAGCAGAAGAAGCAGATGTGACTGGGGGGTGTAGGGGGCTCATCCAAGCAGAAGAAGCAGATGTGAAAGGGGCCTGAAGTGGAAAAGAGCTAAGATGGTCAAGGAACAAGTAAAACTGGTGTGGCTGGAGCCATGAGCAAGGAACAGTGAGGCCACAGAGATGCTTGGTGAGTTAGACAGAGATGGGCCCTGTGGAGCCCACTCTAAGTGCAACTGGAAGCCACTGCAGGGCTTAAAGTGAGAGCGGTGGCACTCATTCGTTTTAAATCCTCCATCACCTTTTTTTTTTTTTTTTTTTTTGTGACCGGTAAGGGGATCACAACCCGTGGTGTGGTGTCGCCCACACCACACTCAGCCAGTGAGCACACCAGCCATCCCTATATAGGATCTGAATGCGCGGTGGGAGCGCCTCTGCACTCCCAGCGCCGCACTCTCCCGAGTGCGCCACAGGGTCAGCCCTCCATCACCTTTATAATACAGTCTATACTTCATACCACAGCCTTTCCCTCAAAGCTCATTTCTTATCCTCCCTTGATCTTCCACGTCTACACTGGCCCTACTACTGCTTCTTGCACAAGCCACACTTGCTTATACCTCAGGGTCTTTGCACTTGCTCTTCTCTCTGCCTGGAATGCTTTTCTCCCTAGATATTTGCACAGCTTGCTTCTTTGTGCCATAAAGGATTTTGTTCAACCACAAGGAATTGATATCAGCTGATGGTCTGGAATGTTAATGAGTCTACTTGGATCAAGTCATGGATATTAATAGAAAACATTTTGGGGTGGCTCAAGACACTTATTAAACTGTAATAAGCATGAATAGCCAGACACCCACGTCTGGAACATTCAGGTGAGGACCAAGTTATTCCTTGAGCACTGGGGCATTCAAGTGCTTAAAGGACTCTGTCCTGAGCTGTGGGGTGGCTGGGACTGGCACCCTGCCACTGCCACCGTTCTGTCGGCTGGTAGAAAAGAGGGGGTCTGTGCCTTTGGAATCAGACCACAGCCAGACATGGGAGCAGTTTTCCCAATCTTCAAAAGAGCGAGAATAAAACCCATCTCAAGATCTTACTATACGTGCAGCAGATACGAGAAAGCACTTTGTAAATGGCAGAGGGGACATACAGGTCAGACAGTGATTACTATGTATGGAGATGGGAAAGAGACAAATTTTGCCACTTTTTCTAAACTCTTTACCACTTACAGCTTCACGCTTATATCCTTGCCTCACCAAAAACCTCAATATCTACACCTGGATTAATTCATTGACCTCAAGCTTTCATTTCTACCCTTCTCCCTAAAGTTCAAATTAAATTAACAATTTTTTGCCTGGAAACTAAGATCCAGACAGGCAGAATATTGTAATATATACTTAAAAGTGCCTTCTCCAGAGCCTGAATGCCTGTTTGAATGCTTTGCTTCTCACTGCCTTTATGACCCCAACAAAGTTATTCCATGCTCTGGGTCTCAGTCCCTCACCTATAAAATGCAGACAGTGATAATCATTGTTTCTGCCTCAGAATGCTAGTGTGAGGCAGTTGATAGGTGCCGTGGTAGGTGGAATCATTCCCACCCCCACCCACCACAAGTCTGTCCACATCGTAATCTCCAGAACCTGTGAATATGTTAGGTTATGTGGTAAAAGGACTTTACCAGCTGTGATTAAGTTAAGGATCTTGAGATAGAGGGATGACTCTGGATTATCTGAGTGGGCCCAATGTAATCACAAAGGTCCTTATAAGAGGGAGGCAGGAGAGTCAGAAAGTCAGATGTGACAATGAGAGTAGAGATTGAAGTTATGCAAGGAGAGAGCCATGAGCCAAAGGATGCAAGTGGAAAAGGCCGGGAAGTGGATCCTCCCCTGGAGCCTCCAGAAGGAGTACAGACCTACCTACCTCTGGATTGTAGCCCAGTAAGACTTCTGATTTACAGAACTGTTAAGAGAATAAATATGTGTAGTTGTAAGTCAATTAAGTGTGTAGTAGTTTGTTACAGCAGCCACAGGAAAATAATACACTCACAAAGGGCTTTAGAACACTGCCTGGCATATAAAATATGCGTAATAAATATTACTTCACTTTCATGATCACAGCCCCCATTTAAGTCAGCCATCCTGGAAGATGTTCAGAAAAAAAAAGGTTTCAAACCCTACGCTCCTCCTCGAGCTAGCTGTGTGGCTCTGAGCAACACACTTCACAGCGCAGAGTCTCCACTTCCACAATTGTTCAGCATATGAGTGGTTGCAGATTTGGAAAAGAACGGCCTGGCTGAGAATTCCAGCTCATCCACATGACTTTGAGCATGTGTTTGACTCTCCATTTCCTTTTCTATATATGGGATTACCGAAATCTATCCCATAGGACTGTTTCAAGAATTAAATGACACAATGTAAGCAGAGTTCTTGGTACAGGATGGATGCTCAGTAAATAATAGTGGTTAACATTTATGGAGCACTTGGTGTGTGTAGGCACATCTCTGAGCATTTTGTTTCATTGTCACTTGATTGCTACAAATCCCTATGAGGCTATTATAAGCTTACATTATTTTTAAATGAGGCACGGAAAAGTAACAGCCTGTATTAGTCCATTCCTGTTACTTACAGCAAAATATCTGAAACTGAGTGATTTATAAGAAAATGAAAACTGTTGCTTACAGTTTTGGAGGCTGGGAAGTCCAGAGTCTAGGGAACACATCTGGTGAACACCTGGTGACAGTGATGCAGGGGTCTCACATGGCAGATGGTGGAGCAGAAGGAGAGAGAGACTCTCATGTGCTCTCCTTTTAAAGCCCTCAGAACCACGCCCCTGACCACCATTATTAATCCATTCACTACTGCATGGTCCTACAGTCCAATCACCTCTTCAAGGCCCCACATTTCAGTTACCATAAGAGGATTTCCCACCCTCTTTACACTGTCACAGTGGTGACTAAGTTTTGGGGGGACATCAAACCACAGCACAGCCTTTGATAAAGGTAGAATTATGACTCAAAACAGGCAGAACGAAGAGCCCGCACTTTCGATCACACCACATCTATGTCGCTATGGGGATGCACTCCTACAGAGTGAGGCCTCAAAAGGATGAAATGCAATCGTGGACTTGAAGCCTCTCAGCCACAGAGTGCTGTACCTAACCACACGAATCCTACTGTCTTGGGCCCAAAGGGGCTGCTTAGTTTGGCATGAAATGAAGTGAAGATGAGGCATCCACCTTAGGATGTTTGAAAAAGTAAAGATACAAAGCAGCGACCACCCTAACTACGACAGCTTTCTCTGTGCACTCCAAAGTCTGACTTCAAATCTGGCATTTCAATCTTATGTTAAACAAATGGTCCTTGGCCTTCACCTTGCTTCTTCTAACATCCTTGTATCACGGTCTTGACAACTGCCATACAACATACCTCAAGATTTAAGCGTTCTCAGTTCCCCTCACCCCACCGTCCTCAACCATTCCAGTGACTCTTTTGCTCTCGTTTCTTAGACAAGAATCACATTTCATTAAGTTTTCTAAGGATGTGTCAATTACAAGAGATCACAAGTCCAAAAATAGCTGGACAAGGGCACTTATAATAGCAATAACCAGAAATAAACAGAATGACCCACTGGAGAATAAATAAACCACTGGAGAATTGGTAAGGTAAATTCTGCTTCACCCACATGGACCAACAGCATGATGCCTTTAAATAGCATAAATTAGATGTATATGTTCTGCCAAAAATACAGATAAAAAAGAAAAAATATGTGTTTTAAAAGATAATGTATAGCACAATTCTATTTGTATGTTAAAATATCTATGTCCATTTTAGAGTCATTAAAATATCCATTCGTGGAAATCAACATGTCAAAGTGACACCTGCACTCCCATGTTTATCACAGCCCTATTCACAATAGCCAAGAGTTGGAACCAACTTAAACATCCATCGGTAAATGACTGGATAAGGAAAATGTGGTCTATATACACAATGGACTACTACTCAGTCATAAAACGAATGAAATTCTGCCATTTGCAGCAACATGGATGAGCCTGGAGAAAATTATTTTATGTGAAATAAGCCAGGCACAGAAAGAGAAATACTGCATGTCCCCACTCATATGTGGAAACTAAAAAGGTTGATTTCATAGAAGTAGAGAGTAGAATAGTGGTTATTAGAGACTAGAAGGGGAGGCGGGAGAGGGAATGCAGAGAGGTTGGTCAACGGACATGAAATTGTAGAGCGATAGGAGGAACAGGTTCTCGTGTTCTGCAGCAACATGAGAGACTACAGCCAAGAACAAATGACTGCAAAACTTCAGGCTAGTCGAGGGAATGTTGTATGTTGCCAACACAAAAAAAGTGACAAATGTTTGAAGTGATGGATATGCTAAACACTCTGATATGATTACTGCCCACAATATAAAGGTACCTCAATATTATATTGCACTCTATAAATACATGCAATTATCATGGGTCAATCAAAAAAGAAGAAGAAAAAAACTTTCAGAGACAGAAGTAGATTAGAGGGTATCAGAAATGAGAAGTTATAGCTTAATGGGTACAGAGTTTATGTTTAGGCTGATGAAAAAGTTTTGGAGATAGAGGTAGTGGTTACACAGCATTGCGAATATAACTAATTCCACACAGCTGTATGTTTTGAAATGCTTAAAATGGCAATTCTTCTGTTATATATGGTTTATCACAATAAAAAATATTCATTCGCTTGTTGGATAAATATTTGTTGTGCATCTGCTATGTGGAGCTGTCAGTAAACTGGACAGGTGATGTTCCTGCTTGTATGAGGCTAACATTTTATTAGAGTGGGGAAGACAGAAAAGAAATGAGGCTTTCTGTTTGGGGTAATGAAGAAGTCCTGGAACTGCATGATGGTGATGGTGGCATGACATTGTGAACGTACTTATTACCACTGAATTGTGCACTTTAAAATGGTTAAAATGGTGACTTTTATGTTATATGTATTTTACCAACCAATAAAAATATCCAAATCATTTCAGAATGTGATAATGCAAAGAAGAAAATAAGCAATGAAGGTAATGCAATGAAGATGTGGTAAATGGTGCCTGACAAGTGGTCTCCTTTAGGTGGTCAGGGAAGTCCTCTCTGAACAAGTGATATTTGAGCCAAAACTAAGAGTCAGCCACAGACAGTCTGGAGAACAAATGTCCCAGGCAGAGGGAACAGTGAGATGAAGTTGCTGAGGTGGACAATAGAGTGGCCTATCCTGAGGAACAGAAGAGAGGTCCACATGGCTGGGCCATATGAGCGCCAGAAAAGGTGAAGACAGTGAGATCAACGAACCTAAGTCAGTTTGAGCCTTGTAGCTCCTGATAAGACACTGCAATGGTATTCTACATGCACATGCACAAAAAATTTTCCTGAGTGTACATGTGAGAAGCAGGTAACATTGGTCACTTCTGGAAGCAGGAATGGGCAACCAGGGGCAAACATGAGACTTTTTTCCATTTAAATTTCTGTCATAGGGCAGGCCCGTGGCTCACTTGGGAGAGTGTGGTGCTGACAACACCAAGTCAAGGGTGAATATCCCCTTACCGGTCATCTTTTAAAAAAAATTTCTTTGACAGAAGGAAGACCAAGTGAAGACGCAGGGAGAAGGCTATCTACAAGCCAAGGAGAGAGGTCTCAGAAGAAACCAGCACTGCCAACACCTTCGTCTTGGACTTCCAGCCTCCAGAACGGGGCTCTTCAGGTCCCTGCACTTTGGGCAGGTGGCCATATGAGAAACCTGTTTGCTCTGCTCTGCAAATAGGCTCCTCCCTGCAAGTTCTCCAAAGATTCTCAAATATGCCTGAACCCAATGGAAAACTGTGGATCCAAAAGACATCCTTTCTATGTGAGTTTAATTAAACTTAGAAAAGATCGTCTCCCACATTATAAAGTATTCTGTTTTGGGCCGGAGGTCAAGACGGCGGAAGAGGAGAGCTGCCTGCCGCCTTTCTGCCACGAGTAGAAGCAGCCTGAGGCCGGCGCCAGATGCAGCTGGAGCAGAATTGGCGCAAAGGAACGGCTTTGAAAGGGTGTCTTTACCCTGCCGAGAACCGGGAATCTTCCACCAACCCGCGTCCGCGACCCGCCTGTACGGCCACAGCTGCAGACGCGGAAACATGGAGGCCTGAGCCAGCGTGTGTCACCCCGGGCTGCAGCGGTGACCACGGCCTCTGACCCCCCGCCCCCACCCGCCCGTCCCTGGAGCTGGAAGCGAATCAACCCACAGCCGAGACAGGGAGACGTCCAGCGGGAGAGGCAGAAGCTCCACAGAGACCACACGCCCTGCGGGGCCGCCACTGCGTGATCCAACAGGTAGGCTTCACAGCAGCCACCCAGCTTCATTCCCAGCCCAGCCCAGTGCACACAGAGCAGGGAGTCGTCAGGCAGGGGAGGCGGGAACTCCACAGGGTCCATGCTGCTGCCGTGCAATCCAGCAGCAGGCAGGCTTCACCACTGCCACCGGGATCCATCCCAAGCCCGGCCTAGCGTGCACAGAGCAGGGAGACATCCTGCAGGGGAAGGGGAAGCTCTGCAGAGACCACACGCTCTGCGGTGCCTCGGCGCATCCTAGCAGCCCAGGCCAGAGCACACGGAACCAAATTGGCAACCACAGCAACATCTTAGTCAGTCAACAGTGTCAAACCTGTGGACTGTGAAACCCCCTGCCACAATGAATAAACATCAAAGAAAAGAACCAGAAATACGAAAAATCAAGAAGGTACACAACCAAAATATAATAAATCTCAAGCTCTAGATCCTATAGAACAAGAAGCCCTTGAAATGACTGACAAGGAATTTCGAGTGATAATTCTAAGGAAACTGAATGAGATACAAGAAAACTCAGCTAGACATCATGATGAAATGAGGAAAAGTATACAGGACCTGAAAGAGGAAATGTACAAGGAAATCAATGTCCTGAAAAAAAATGTAGCAGAACTTGCCGAACTGAAGAAGTTATTCAGCGAAATAAAAAACACGACGGAGTGTTTAACCAGCAGGCTTGTTGAAGTTGAAGAGAGAATCTCTGAACTTGAAGATGGGCTGTTTGAAATAACACAGGCAGACAAAAGAAAAAAGAAAAAAGAATCAAAGGCATTGAAGAAAATCTGAGAAAGATATCAGACAACCTTAAGCACTCAAATATCCGAGTCATGTGTATTCCAGAAGGGGAGGAAAAAGGAGATTGCATTGAAAACATATTCAACAAAATAGTGGCAGAAAACTTCCCAGGTATAGGAAAAATCACAGATCTTCAGATCCAGATCCAGGAAGCTCAATGATCTCCAAATGTATTCAACCCAAAAAGGTCCTCTCCAAGACATGTTATAGTCAAATTGGCAAAACTCAAAGACAAAGAGGGAATCTTAAAAGCTGTAAGAGAGAAGCATGAAATCACCTATAAGGGAGCCCCAATCAGGCTAACATCAGACTTTTCATCACAAACCCTAAAAGCTAGAAAGGAATGGGATGATATTTTCAGAATACTAAAAGACAAAGATTGCCAGCCAAGAATACTCTACCCTGCAAGGCTATCCTTCTGAAATGAAGGGCAAATAGTATATTTCTCAGACAAACAAAAACTGTGGGAGTTCACTACCACACGACCACCCTTAGAAGAAGTCCTCAAGGGAGTACTGGGTTTGGTTCCTGAAAAATAACTACCACTGCCATAAAAACCCAAGAAAAATCTAAACCCACTAGTATAATAAAACTGGCATTCATGAAGAGAAAACAAACAAACAAAAAGGCTATCTACAACCTAAGGAACCAACAAACACAGAAACCAAACAGTAAATCAGAAAGCAAGGAACAAAAGACACCTAAGACAACCAAACAACCAATAAAATGCTAGGAATAAATCAACACCTTTCAATAACAACTCTTAATGTAAAAGGCTTAAATTCCCCAATTAAAAGACACAGACTGGCTGACTGGATCAAAAAGCAGGACCCAACTATATGCTGCCTACAAGAGACCCACCTCACCCATAAAGATTCACACAGACTAAGAGTGAAAGGATGGAAAAAGATTTATCATGCAAACAGACATATATCCGACAAAATAGACTTTAAACTAAAAACCATAAAAAGAGACAACAAGGGACACTACTTAATGATAAAAGGACTGATCCATCAAGAAGACATAACAATCATAAATATGTACGCACCCAATGTTGGAGCAGCCAGATTTATAAAACAAACTCTATTAGACCTAAAGAAGGAAATAGACACTAATACCATAATAGCAGGGGACCTGAACACCCCACTGTCAATATTGGACAGATCATCTAGGCAAAGAATCAGCAGAGAAACACAAGATCTAAACAATACTCTAGACCAACTGGACTTGGCAGATATCTACAGAACATTCCACCCAACAACCTCAGAATATTCATTCTTCTCATCAGCACATGGATCATTCTCCAGGATAGATCACATATTAGGTCACAAATCAAGTCTCAACAAATTCAAAAAAATTGGAATTATCCCATGCATTTTCTCAGACCATAATGGATTAAAACTAGAAATCAATAAGAAATGAAATTCTGGAAACTATACAAACACATGGAAATTAAACAGCATTCTACTTAATGACATATGGGTCCAAGAAGAAATCAAGCAGGAAATCAAAAAATTTATTGAAACTAATGAAAACAATGATACATCATACCAAAACCTGTGGGATACTGCAAAAGTAGTATTAAGGGGGAAATTTATTGCATTAAATGCTCACCTCAGAAGAATGGAAAGATGGCAAGTGAACAACCTAACACTTCACCTTAAAGATTTAGAAAAACAAGAACAATCGAAACCAAAAGTTAGCAGACGGAAAGAAATCATTAAGATCAGAGCAGAACTTAATGAAATTGAAACCCAAAAAACAATACAAAAGATCAATGAATCAAAAAGTTGGGTTTTTGAAAACATAAATAAAATTGACAAACCATTAGCATGGCTAACAAAAAAAAGAAGAGAGAAGACTCAAATAACCAAAATTAGAAATGAAAAAGGTGATATTACAACTGATTCATCTGAAATACAAGGAATCATTCGAGACTACTATAAACAACTACACGCCAACAAATTTGAAAATCTGGAGGAAATGGATAAATTTCTGGACACACACAAGCTCCCAAAACTGAGCCATGAAGATGTAGAAAATCTGAACAGACCAATAACAATAAAGGAGATTGAAGCTGTTATCAGAAAGCTCCCAACAAAGAAAAGCCCAGGACCAGATGGATTCACAGCAGAATTTTACCAAACATTCAAACAGGAATTGACACCGATTCTTTACAAACTATTCCAAAAGATTGAAACGGATGCAAGTCTCCCGAACTCTTTCTATGAAGCAAACATCATCCTGATACCAAAACCAGGTAAAGATATAACCAAAAAAGAAAACTACAGGCTGATATCCTTGATGAATATAGATGCAAAAATTCTCACTAAAATACTAGCAAACAGAATACAGCAACACATATGTAAAATTATTCACCACGATCAAGTGGGATTCATCCCGGGATGCAAGGTTGGTTCAACATACGCAAATCAATAAATGTGATATACCATATTAATAAAATCAAACATAATTAAAGCCATATATGATAAACCCACCGCCAATATCATCCTGAATGGGGAAAAGTTGAAAGCTTTTCCTTTAAGAACAGGAACTAGACAAGGATGCCCACTCTCACCACTCCTATTCAACATAGTGTTGGAAGTACTAGCCAGAGCAATCAGAGAAGAGAAGGAAATAAAGGGCATCCAGATTGGAAAAGATGAAGTCAAACTGTCCCTGTTTGCAGATGACATGATCCTATATATCGAACAGCCTAAAGCCTCTACAAAAAAACTCTTGGAGTTGATAAATGATTTCAGCACAGTAGCAGGATACAAAATCAACACACAAAAATCAGTAGCATTTCTATTCTCCAATAGTCAACATGCAGAACGAGAAATCAAGAAAGCCTGCCTATTTACAATAGCCACCAAAAAAATAAAATACTTAGGAATTGAGTTAAATAAGGATGTCAAAAATCTCTATAATGAGAACTACAAACCACTGCTGAGAGAAATTAGAGAGGATACAAGAAGACGGAAAGATATCCCATGCTCTTGGATTGGAAGAATCAACATAGTGAAAATGTCCATACTACCCAAAGTGATATACAAATTTAATGCAATCCCCATCAAAATTCCAATGACATTTTTCTCAGAAATGGAAAGAACTATCCAGACATTTATATGGAATAACAAAAGACCACGCATTGCCAAAGCAATTCTTTTTTATTCAAAAAAAGAATAAAGCTGGAGGCATAACACTACCTGACTTTAAACTATACTACAAAGCTATAATAACCAAAACAGTATGGTACTGGCATAAAAACACACACTGATCAATGGAATAGAATAGAGAATGCAGAAATCAACCCACACATCTACAGCTATCTGATCTTTGACAAAGGCACCAAGCCTATACACTGGGGAAGAGACTGTCTCTTTAGCAAATGGTGCTGGGAGAACTGGTTATCAATATGCAGGAGAATGAAACTAGACCCACACCTTTCACCATACACTAAAGTCAACTTGAAATGGATTAAAGAATTAAATATAAACCCTGAAACAATAAAACTTCTTAAAGAAAACATAGGAGAGACACTTCAGCAAATAGGACTGGGCACAGACTTCATGAATACCACCCCAAAAGCACGGGCAACCAAAGGAAAAATAAATAAATGGGATTATATCAAACTAAAAAGCTTCTGCACAGCAAAAGAAACAATTAACAGAGTTAAAAGACAACCAACAGAGTGGGAGAAAATATTTGCAAAATATACATCTCACCAAGGATTAATATCCAGAATATACAAGGAACTCAAACAACTTTACAAGAAAAAAACAAGCAACCCAATTAAAAAATGGGCAAAAGAGCTAAGCAGACATTTCTCTAAGGAAGATATACAAATGGCCAACAGACATATGAAAAAATGCTCAACATCACTCAGCATTCGGGAAATGCAAATCAAAACCACACTGAGACACCATCTAACCCCAGATAGGATGGCTAAAATCCAAAAGACTCTGAATGATAAATGCTGGCGAGGTTGCGGAGAAAAAGGAACTCTCATACATTGTTGGTGGGACTGCAAAATGGTGCAGCCTCTATGGAAAATGGTATGGAGGTTCCTCAAACAATTGCAGATAGATCTACCATATGACCCAGCTATCCCACTGTTGGGAATATACCCAGAGGAATGGAGATCATCAAGTTTAAGGTGCACCTGTTCCCCAATGTTCATCGCAGCACTCTTTACAATAGCCAAGAGTTGGAACCAGCCCAAATGTCCATCATTGGATGAGTGGATATGGAAAATGTGGTACATCTACACAATGGAATACTACTCAGCTATAAAAAGGAATGAAATACTGCCATTTGCAACAACATGGATGGACCTTGAGATAATTATATTAAGTGAAACAAGTCAGGCACAGAAAGAGAAATACCACATGTTCTCACTTATTGGTGGGAGCTAAAAATAAATAAATAAATTCACACACACACACACACACACACAAAAAAAAAAAAAAAAAAAAAAAAAAAAAACCGGGGCGGGGGGAGACCTAACAACTATAATTCCTTGAAGTTGATACGACAAGCGAACAGAAAGGACATTGCTGGGTGGGAGGGGGGAGAGGGAAGAGGGACGGAGGTTTTGGTGATGGGCCACAATAATCAACCACATTGTATATCGACAAAATAAAATTAAGAAAAAAATAAAATAAAATAAAATTTCTTTTATATATGTGTATGCCTTACATAATTAAAACAATAATTATATATGTGTATCTGTGCACCTATATAATGTGTAAATGTATATATGTAAATGTTCACAATATACACACATCATATATGCACAAATACAGATACGTACATGCCCACATGCTCATACACAAACATGCTAATAGTTAAAATGTTAAAGGAAAAGACAGAAGAATATCCTGGGTGAAACAATATGAGGCGATTTAAAACTAAAGAATGAAAAATCTACATAAATGACTGGCTTAGGAGCATTAGTTTTAAGAATTTGCTATTGATGCGCCAAATGTATTGAATATCACAGAGCAAAGCACAGTTCCAGAGGCCCCTCAGTGCTGGCAGCCTAGAGTGGTTAAGAGTCTGTGCAGATGCCTCACCGACGGCGATGCCTGGCTGACATTGCACAGAGTCCTTCGCAGCTTGCCCCTGTGTAAAATGGGGGTGTTAATCATCATACCTGCTTTATAGAGTTGTTGGGAGGATTAAATTAGATAAAGGATACAAAAGAGCACAGCACGTGCTATTAGAGGTAATTCACAATAAACACTGGCCAATGATGATGATGATGATGATGATGATGATGATGATGATGATGATGATGATGATGATAATCTCTATTCACTATGCTCGGCCTGCAGTAATTAATTAATTAAGCAAACATTTTGAAAATGTTCTATAAGTCTCTTCTTTTACTTTTTGTTATTTGCTGTCTTCCAAACTTTTCTAAAAATGTTACCTTCTAGGAAATTTTCCCCCTGCTTAATGATACTCTTCATTGTTAATATTCCACCCATCCATCCATTCATCTATTCCTTTATCCACCCATCCATCCTTCCATCCTTCCATCCTTTCATCATTCATCCTTTCATCTGTCTTCCATCATTCATCCTTTTATCCACCCATTAATCCATCCTTTTATTCACCTATCCTTTCATCCATCTTTCATCATCCATCCTTCCATCCATCCATCCATTTATCCATTCATCCATCTATCCTCCTATTCATCCATCTTTCTATCCATTCTTCCATCATTCATCTATCCATCATCCATCAATTTATCATTCATCCAATAAGTATTCAAAAACCCCACAACCTATAAAGAACTGTGGCAAGTACCAAAAGAAACCAGACATGATCCCTGCCCATTTCTCAACAACCAGAGATAAATCCTCTATCCTTCCTTCCATTCATTCATCCACTCACCTATCTGTCCATCCATCCTTTTATTCATTCATCCTTTTCCTATCTAGACACCTTTCTATTCATCCATCTTTCTATCTATCAGCCATCCGTCCATCAGGTCTTCAAAAATTTTATGGACAGATTTCATATTATCTTTCAGTTTATTTTTCCATGAACTTTTTGAACTACCCTGGTTTTTAAGAACTATAAGTTCTATAAGGAACTGTGGCAAGTACCAAGAGGAACTAGACATGATTTCTGCCCTCCCACAGTCAAAGATAAGGCATGCGCACCAGTATCTATCACCCAATGTGGAAAGTGATAGCAGTCACAACAGGTAGTGTCGAGGCCCTGAGAAGGTTTCCAGGAGGCAGCTTAGCGCACAACCTCTACTCTCTGGTTCCCTTAAGGCAAAAGTGTCACCGTGGAGCAGGAAGAAGACAATGGCCCAACCAACCAGGGTTTGGCGTCCACCTCTTTCCTGTATCAGCTGGGTGGCCTTGGGAAGGTTATTTCATCTCTATGAATATCAGTTTTCAATGTTTTCATCTGCTGAGTGGAGAAGATAATCCATCTATAGAAGCTATTGTAAGAACTACAGAAGCACATGAGTGTAAGGTTACTGGAGTATAGGGTGTCTTCAAAACAATGAGTTCTGCTATCAGCAGCAAATGACTCCATGTCTGAAACAAAACCTCAATGTAAGCCCTCTCTCTCCACCCCAGCACCCCTTTTATTACATATTTAGGCTGCCTTTGTAGAGAGAAGTGACAGGATTGCAGGAAGATCTCTTTGAATCTCAGCTTTCTCCTTCCTAAAATAGGAAGAATAAGCCTTACCTTAGAGGAACGGTGCAAGGATTCATGGAATCATGAAGATCTTCGTTCACTACCAAGAACTTAATAGGCAAGTCATCTAGTCTGGTTCCCTTTTCTTCTGTCTCTTTTCCCCAAACTTAGGATACAGGTAGCCTTCCTCAGCATCACGTAGTTTATATAACCTGGCTTCGCCTGTTCCTTCGAGTTTCTTAACAGAGCAAGGAAGGTTCCCTCAAAGCCTCCTTCCTCACTTTCTCTGGCTCCTCCCTGCCCCAACCCCAATCTCTAGAGCCATACTGTCCAATACTGAGGCCAGCAGCCCCTTGTGGCTCTCGCACATTTGAAAGTGGCAGGGCTGAACCGTCCTATGTGTAGGTGTAAAATACTTACAGGGTTCTGAAGGCAAAGTATGAAAAAAAGAATGTAAAATATCTTATTAATAATTGTGTTCATTATGTGTTGAAATGATAGTAGTTTAGATATCCTGAGTTCCACAAAATACATTATTAATACAAAATTGTACCTTTTTCTTACTTTTTTAAAAATGTGGCTACTATAAAACTTACAATCATATATGTGGCTCATGCTACATTTCTAGTGGACAACACTCCTCTAACCTTCCTTCCTTGCTGTAGGGCCCCCCAGACCCCACTTCTCACACCCTCCCAGGTTTCCAGGTTGAGGTGTACCTTTAAGAGACTCCTTCTTAGCCCTAGCTCTCTCCACAAACCCTCTTTAAGGTTCTGCTCCAAGATCTCCTGGTTTTCTGGAGACTGGCTGAATGGCTTTGGCCCCAGCCTGTCTGTAGGAAGAGGTGGCAGCTACCAAAGGGAGGGTTCTTCATAAGTGGTTACTATCAAAAAGTAG
Source organism: Cynocephalus volans (assembly GCF_027409185.1). Taxonomy (NCBI): domain Eukaryota; kingdom Metazoa; phylum Chordata; class Mammalia; order Dermoptera; family Cynocephalidae; genus Cynocephalus; species Cynocephalus volans. Next base: position 50,398,442 of record NC_084469.1, read on the forward strand.
TTTGGATGGGATCACCATGTGGTTACCTAATGATGTCCCAAAATAAGCTCATGCATATCCATGATGTCCATAAAATTCAGTCATGTGTATATCGATGGAGACTTGTGGGGGCTGGGGTAAGAGAAAAGAATATCAATAAACAGAGGAGAGAATGCTCCTGGGTATTCAGCTATGAGAAGCTGGAGAGGTTTCAGCTGAATCATGAAAGACCAAGTGCCCTAGAACTTTCAAGTGAGAGGGCAAGAGTAGGAGAATTGAAACTAGCTTTCCAAAATATATTGCCTGATTTGTCCTAATTTTTTTTTAATTTTTTTTATTGAAACATAGTTGATTGTGCATAACTGTGGGGTACAGAGATGGATATAAATATCTGTGTGCAATATGTGATGCTCAAATAAGGTTAATTAGTGTATTCAATATCATACAATGTAATCGTTTTTCGTGGCCCTTTACCAAAGGATACTCTTATCACCCTGAAATTTATTTTAAGTCCATAAGTCCTCTGTGGAATCTTTCAGGATTGACCACGTGTTACAGTTGATCTCCAATAGGACTGCTTGGTTTTACCAATAAGGAAATTGGGGCAGAAAAGTGCTAAGGGACTTGCTAGATGTCATAGATTAAATTTATGGGGACGGTGGGACTTGAACCAGTGTGTTGGGGGGGGGTCTCACTTTATTGTCACTGGTGCTGTGTTCTCATTTTTCCAGGCTTGGGTGTTTTCAGAATGAGAAGTGTTGAGGTTACGGTTTTCCCACATGGCAGCCTCCTTTCCCCTGTCTTCTTTGTCTCTGTCTCTGCCTTTACTTCTTTCTCTATATTTTAGAATTCCCTCGCTGTCGCTCGGTTCTCACTTTCACTTTCTTTCTCAGTCTCTTTCACCATTTCTCTTCCTTCTCCTTCTCTGTCTCTGCCCCGTTTCCATTTCCTTTCTCTCAATATCTCTTACTCTTTCTGTCTCTGGGTTTTGTTCAATCTCTCTCTCTCTGTCTCGTTCTGACATGTGTCTCACTATATATTTACATGTGCATGTGCGCACACGTGTCTCTCTCTCTCTCTCTCTCTCTCTCTCTCTCTCTCTCTCTCTCTCTCTCTCTCTCTCTCTCTCTCTCTCTCTCTCTCTCCACACAGTCTTTAGTTTAAAATAGGAATGTATACTAGAATCACTGAAGAACTTTTAAGGTCAGATTCCACAATGATGGCTATTATCAAAAAGGCAAAAAATACCAACTGTTAGTAATGATGTAGAGAAAAAAGAATACTTAGGCACTGTTGGTGGGAATGTAAATTAGTACAGCCATTATGGAAAACAGCTTGGAGTTTCCTCAGCAAACTAAAATTAGAATTACCATATGATCTAGTACTCCCACTTCTGGGTATATATTCAAATGAATTGAAATCAGGATCTCGAAGAGATTCTGCACTCCCATATTCCCTGCAGCATTATTTACAATAGCAACAATATTAATGCAAGCAAGGTGCCCATTATCAGATAAATGAATAAAGGAAATGTGATATATGTACGCACAATGGAATACTATTGGGTCTTAAAAGGGGAGGAAATCCCGCTCACTTGCAACAACGTGGATGAACCTGGAGGACACTGTGCTAAGTGAAACAAGCCAGACACAGAAAGACAAATACCATATGATTTCACTTATATGTGGAATCTAAAAAGTTGAAATCATAGAAGTAAAAGGTAGAATGATGGTTATAGAGCCTGGGTAAGAGAGGTGGACGGGGAAAGGGGAGATGTTGGTCAAAGGGTAGCAAGTTTTTATTAGACAGAATGGTGACTATAATAAATAATAATGCATTGTATTTCACAAAATTGCTAAAAGAGCAAATTTTAAATGTTTTCACCACAAAACAAAAGTAAGTATGTGAGATGATGGATTTGTTAATTAGCCTGATTTAATCATTCTACACTGTAAACATATATCAAGATATCACATTGTACTCCATAAATACATACAATTATTTTTTGTCAGTTAAAAATAATTTTTAAAAAATAAATAAATAAATAATAACTTTTTAAAACTTAAAAAAAAAAAAAATAGTCTGCCATACTCCAGCCTAGACCTTTTGCATTTGCATTTTTATAGAGCTCTTCATCCATGCATTAGAACTGCTGCAGTTAAGGGAGTGACGAGTCCTCCTAGGGAGTCTTCCCCAGCACCACAATCTTACCCACAGACAGAATAGGCTGCCGTCTTCTTTGCTAGAAAACAAGCAGGGATCTTTACTTTAAAACACCTTTCTTTCTACCATGCACTCCTACTTAAGGTGGACTCTTCATGAGGATGGAGTTGCCTCTCTTTTCCTCAAGCTTCCATACGCCAGGAGGTGATGGAGCCGACCAGGTAGTGATGTCCTTGATGCCTTGGTGGGGGCAACAGTAGATGCCACTAACTCATCTAAGGCAAAACAGAGGATTTGTGAAGGTGAAAAGTTACCCATCTTCTTGATAACAGTATTTTCCTAAATCCCTTGCTGTGTGTGGTTCAAGGAGAAGGACAGTGTCTGGCAGCTAGCCAGCCCCTCACCCACCATTAACTCATTTAATTCCCACAAAAGTCTATGAGGTAGACACTACCATGCCTATTTTAGAGAAGAGGAAGTTAGAGCTCAGAGAGCATAGTGACTTGCCCAAGCTCATGCAGCTGGTAAAATTTTTTTTTTTTTTCCTTGATCCAACATTTATGGAGCTCCTGGCACTATGTTATGCACTTTTTTAAAAATGTGATAAGAACACTTAACATGAGATCTACCCTCTTAACTACTTTTTAAACGTACAATACAATATTGTTGACTAGAGGTGCAATGTCGTACAGCAGATCTCTAAAACGTATTCGTCTTACCAGGTGAAACTTTGTACCCATTGATTAGGAACTCCCATTTCCTCCTCCAGAGCTGGGATACAAGCCCAGAAAGTTTGACGTCAATGCCAGTGCACTCACCCATCTCCCTGACCAGGAGTGAGATGAGAGATGTTCAGACGTTCAGAGGGCAGTAGATACAAGGGGGTCTTCAAAAAGTTCACGGAAAGATTTGTATTATCTTTCAATTCTATTTTTTTTTTCCATGAACTTTTTGAAGTGCCCTCATATTTGCAATCTCTAAAACTGCCTGGCATTAATACCTAGATCAAGGAATTTATTTAAATCAACAAGAGTAAGGTAACGAACCTAGTAGAAACGCAGGTAAAAAATATGAACAGATGGTAAATGTTCAACAGCTTAACAAGACAGAAAGAAATGCTCAATTGCATTAATGTTCAGATAAATGCATAGTTAAGCAAAAGTGAGGAATCACCTGATAATAGGTATACCTAAAGTTTGGTTCTGGTATTGTTATTTGGCTAAATAAAATCTGTTTTCAGCTTTGACCTTGGCCTTTGCTCAGGCAGAATGAATTGCCTCATTCAGTGTCTTTCCTAGTATACCCAAATTCTTGTTTCATTGATGATCTTTGTGGTCATCTAGGCTGTTTTTATTTTTAGTATGTATAACAACATCAGTAATGTTAATGGGCATGTCTTTTAGATTCATTTTAACATCTTAATATTTGCCTTCAAATATGGGTATGCACTCCAGATGCAAGTGGCAAATGAATCTTCTTATGTATTTTACATGTAGAAATTATTTCAGTGGGGCTATGTGTCTAATTTGTTAATGCAAAAGTTAAATGTTACAATAATCAATGCTATTGTGAAAGCCGTTAATTTTATTTGAAAAAATGAGTCATTAAGAACTTTCGAACAGATATATAGAATAGGGAAATATATCAATAATTTATATAAAAATTATAAAAGTAAGTTAGACGGTTAACTTTTAAAAAAACATTATATCCCTATGGGATAAAATATTGATATGACTTAAATTATCATAAACAAGGCAGAATAAGAAATTTCAGTGCTTATTTATATCTATATAATTGATATTACAGACACACAGTATTGAACAAAATCTTTAAGAATTATATTTATTCCAGTTGAGCCACAATTCTTTAAACAATCCTATTTTAGAATATTCCCAATAGTGTGAGCATAAATTAAAAGCATAATGACATGATTAGAGCTTGGTGCTGATAACACCAAGTTCAAACGTTCTGATCCACTTACCAGCCAGCAGCCAAAAACAAACAAACAAATAAAAAGTATAATGACAATTTTGCAACTATTCATGTTAACCATGACTGCAATTTTTTTCCCTAGATACAATAAAGAATATAAAGAGCATAAGAAAAAAAAAAGAATGTGGCAGAGAAAAATGAAATACTCTAATACTCTAATGTTTGTTCTCACTAATCAAACCTCAAAGCACGAGATTTTACAAAAACTTTTTAAAAATGTCCCTTGAGTCTATGAAAGCTAAGAATTTCAACAATTTTCAAAAATCAAAGACAAAAACCATATGATTATTTCAAAAGACACACAGAGAGCATTTGACAAAATTCAACATCCGTTCATGATAAAGACTCTCAACAAATTAGTTACGGAAGGAAAGTATTTCAACACAATAAAAGCCATATATGACAAACCCACTGCCAGCATCATCCTGAATGGGGAAAAGCTGAAAGCTTTTCCTTTACGAACAGGAGCAAGACAAGGATGCCCACTCTCACCACTCCTATTTAACACAGTATTGGAAGTACTAGCCAGAGCAATCAGACAAGAGAAAGGAAGAAAGAGCATCCAAAATGGAAAAGACAAACTCAATTTGTACCTGTTTGCAGATGACATGATCCTATATATAGAAAAACCTAAAGACTCTACCAAAAAATCTCTTAGAGTTGATAAACAAATTCAGCAAAGTTGCAGAATCAACATATGAAAAGTAAATTTAACCAAGGAGGTGAAAGATCTGTACAATGAGAACTACAAATTGAACCTGAAAGAAATCAAAGAGGACACAAAAATATAGAAACATATACCACGTTCTTGGATTGGAAGAACTAATGTTGTGAAAATGTCCATACTACTCAAAGCAATCTATCAATTCACTGCAATCCCCATACCAATGACATTCTTCACAGAAATAGAAAAGACAATCCTAACATTCATATGGAACAACAAAAGACCCCAAATAGCAAAAGCAATCTTGATAAAATAAATAAATAAATAAAGCTCGAGGCATTACCCTACCTGACTTCAAATTATACTGCAAAGCTACAGTAACCAAAACAGTGTGGTACTGACATAAAAATAGACACACAGAGCAATGGAACAGAATAGAGAACCCAGAAATCAATCCACCAACCTACAGCCAACTGATCTCTGACAAAATCACCAACAACATACATTGGGAAAAGGACAGCCTCCTCAATAAGTTGTCCCCTGGGAAAACTGAATATCTGTATGTAAAAAAATGAAACTAGACCCATACCTCTCACCATATACCAAAATCAACTCAAAATGGATCAAAGACTTAAATATAAGATCTGAAACTATAAAACTCTTGGAAGAAAACATAGGGGAAACACTTCAGGATGTAGGACTGGGCAAAGAATTTATGAATAAGACCTCAAAAGCACAGAGAACAAAAGAAAAAATAAACAAATGGGAATATATGAAACTAAAAATCTTGTGCACAACAAAGGAAACAATCAACAGAGTGAAAAGACAACCTACAGAATGGTAGAAAATATTTGCAAACTATACATCTTACAAGGGATTTAATATCCAGAATATACAAATAGTCAAACAACTTAACAGTAAAAAAACAAGTAACCCAATAAATAAATGGGCAAAGGATCTGAGTAGAAGTTTCTCAAAGGATGACATATATATGGCCAACAGAGATATGAAAAAATGCTCAGCATCACTAAACATCAGAGAAATGCAAATCAAAACCATGTTGAGATATCATCTCCTCCCCGTTAGACTGGCTGTTTTCAAAAAGCCAGAGAACAACAAATGCTGGAAAGGATGCAGAGAAAGAGGAACCCTTTTCCACTGTTGTTAGGACTGTAAATTCATACAGCCATTATGGAAAACAATTTGGAGGTTTCTCAAACAACCACAGGTAGAACTGCCATAAGATCCAGCAATCCCACTGCTGTGTATACACCCAAAGGAACGGAAATCGTCATGTTGAAGGGACACCTGCACTCCCATGTTTACTGCAGCTCTATTTACAATAGCCAAGACATGGAACCAACCTAAATGTCCATCAACATTGGTGACTGGATAAGGAAAATGTGGTATATATACAGGATGGAATACTAGTCAGCCATAAAAAAGAATGAAATTCTGCCATTTGCAGCAACCTGGAAGAGCTTGAAGAAAATTATGTTGAGCAAAATAAGCCAGGTACAGAAAGAGAGATACTGCATGTCCTCGTTCATAAGTGGGAGCTAATAAATAAATCAGAAAGAAAAATATACAGCAATCACAATAATACATCGAGCTCTCAAAAAGAGAGAGCAGAACTGTGATTTCTAGAGGTGCGAAAGGAGGAGAGGGAGGAAGATTAGTTAGAAAGTGGTTAAGGATCACAAAGAATGATTATGTTTTGCAATGATGAATATACAAATTATCCTGATTCGATAGTCACATATTGTATACAGGTATTGATATTCAACTGTACTCCACAAATATGTATAATCAATTATGTTTCAATTTTTCTAATGCTGTAAATAGCCAACAACTTTTAGTACCTGAAGGTGAAAGATTTCTGAGATTTGCTCAAGCTGGTAATCCTAGATATAACATCCTATAAAATAGTGACTGAAAAACTTCCCCCTGAATTATATTCTTCTGTGCACACAAAAAGTTTGCTAACAATATTAGATGTGCTAACTCTTAGGTGGTTGATCAATACTCAGGCACACATAAATAACAGAAAGAAATTTAAAATTGGCAGCAAAATGGGCTAATGATAAATTTGGCTCTTCTATTTTATTCCCTTGTTAAGGGATTTTTGAATCTCACATGGCTAATAATAAAATTAATTTGATTGAAGAAATGTTCATAGAATGGGCAATTGGTGACATGCAATGCAATTATGATTGACATCGAACAAGGATGATGAGGACGAAGACCGTTGATTTAGGAATTGTAAGTGTATGATGTCTTAACACACTCGATGTTCGTAAAGTATCGATTATACTAGCAAAAAGGTAGTGTGCCAAAGACCAACTATTATGTCGTGGAATATATTCTAGATCTCCTTTATCATGTTTCGGTGAAAGATGTTCAAACAAGAAGGGAAAGCAGCTGTTATATATTCAGTGTCTGCTTGAACAATCAAGAGACTGAATACAGCATCTCCTGGCTTGCTGGGTCACCAAGGAAGGACCCCTCCCACCTGCCACTGTTGTACAGAGAGAGAGTAGTTTGTGTGTGAAAGAGTTTTAGGATGGCTAGTATAAAAATGGCAAGAAATGTGGAGAAATTAAAATCTTTGCACACTGTTGGTGGGAATGTAAAATAGTGCAGCCACTATGGGAAAAAGTATGGAGTTCCTCAAAATATTAAAAATAGAACTACTGCATGATCCAGCAATTCCATTTCTGGGCATATATCTGAAGGAATTTGGATGTATTGTCCTTCCCAGAACTCATGTGAAAATCTGATCCCCAACATGGCAGTGTTAGAAGCTGAGTCATGGGGGTGTATCCCTCATGAATGGATGAATGCTCTCCCTAAAGTGGGGGAATAAGGAGTGAGTTCTCGCTCTATTAGTTCCATGAGAGCTGGTTGTTAAAAGACCTTGGCACCTTCTCTCTCTCTCTCTCGCTTCCTCTCGCCATGTGATCTGCTTGTACCCGCTGGCTCCCTGCCACTTTCCACCACGAGTAGAAGCAGCCTGAGGCCTGTGCCAGATGCAGCTGTCCCAGAATAGTCAGCCAAATAAACCTCTGTTCTTTATAAATTACCCAATCTCAGGTATTTTGTTATAGCAACACAAAATGGCCTAATATAATATCCAAATGAATTAAAATCAGGTTCTTAAAGAGATGTCTGCATTCTCATGGTCATCACAGCAGAAATCACAATAACAAAGATATGGAAACAATACAAAGGTTCATCTACAGATGAATGGATAAGAAAATGTGAGACACACACACTGGAACACACACAATGGAATGTTATTCAGCCTTTTAAAAGAAGGAAATCCTACCATTTGCAACAATATGAATGGACCTGGAAGACATTATGCTAAGTGAAATAAGAGGGACACAGGACAAATATTGCATGATCCCTCTTCTATGAGGCATCTAAAATAGTCAAAGGTACAGAAATAGACAGTAGAATGGTGGTTACCAGGGGACGGGAAGAAGGGCTATGGAGAGGTGTTGTTCAATGGGTATAAAGTTAGTTCTGAAAAATAAGTGAGTTCCAGAGATCTATAGTACAACATTGTGACTACAGTTAACGAAAAGTGATTGTGCACTTAAAAATTTAAGAGGGTAGATCCCACGTTAAGTGCTCCTACCTCACACACATACGAAACAAAGGGGGGGGCACAAAAGGAAATATTGGAGGTGATAAATATGTTTATTACCTTGATTGTGGTGATACAAACAGGAGTGTTACATATGTCCAAAATCACCAAATTTTGTGCATTAATTATGTATACTTTTTTTGTACACCAATTATACCTCAATGAAGCGGGGGGGGGGGGAAGAGAAGGAAAAAAGAAGTAATGAAACTCTGTATGCTGAAAATGACAGTCTTTCTTGCATGATCCCTGCTGTAGAGATTCAACTGGTGGGAGGAAGCCAAAGTGGCTGCACATAAAAGGAACGTTGAGATGCTGGTGGGAATTCCCAGATGACTTTATCATAAAAGCCAATTGCATCACTCTGTTGACAGGTTTGTACATCCAAGATTGAGGGATAAATTTTCCCAAGTGATTGTATGAGCTGCACAGGCCTACAGAAATGTTAGGAATAAGTGAAGGCAGCAACCACTTCCAAATACTTGGTTTCCAAAGGAAGCTTGGCTTTTTAAAGTCTTGAGTAGGCTTTTGTTTCCTATATATATATGTATCATTCAAGAGCAGCAGAAGTCATTCAGTTGAGAGCTTCTGATTTGATAGCTGTTGACATTTTTCACAGCTGTTATTCGGGGGCAGAACACTTGTTTTGCATTTTTTCCAAAGGAAATTCCTATCATACTAATAAATATACTTCAGAAAGTCCGTGGAAAGATTTGTATTATCTTTTAATTCCATTTTTTCCACGAACTTTTTATTTTATTTATTTATTTATTATAATTTTTTTTTACACATTCTAAGATGTTATGGAAAAGTTGGGGGAGGGGGAGGATGTCAAGGGGAGGGGGATAAGGTGGGAGGAGGAGGAAGGGTTGGGTGTGGTCAAGGCCCTTGGCACCCCCTCATTCCACCAGGGGTGCTCTGAGTGCTTCCAGCAGTGGCTCAGTGGTCCTTGCTGGGCTGGATGACGATGTTGGGGTGGCATGGCTGAGGCCCTCAGCAGCCCCTGCATGCCAGCTCAGGAGCCCAGGGCACTTCTGTCAGCAGCCTGGTGGTTGTAGCTGGGCTGGATGAGATGTTGGGGGCGTGGCTGAGACTTTCAGCCCCTCACCACCCTGTCTCAGAAGCACAGGGCACTTCCAGTGGCAGCCCAGTGGTGGTTGTCACTGGGCTGGATGCAGACATCAGGGTAATGTGACTGAGGCCCTCAGCTCTGCCTGCATCTTGGCTTGGGAGCCTGGAAGGTTCTGGTCCTTCTAGGTTTTATAGTGCTCTTTGGTGATGTTAGACCTTTACTGGTTAATATCAGAACTTTCTCTCTGGTCTGTGGGGTTTTTGTGTTTTCTTTCAGTTCTATGTTGGATTTTTAGCTACCTCCACCACTTAAACTCTGCACAGGAACTAATTTGTTGTCCATTGATTACTTCTAAAATGAGAATGGGTGAACTTCCCGTGGGAACCAATACTTAAGCCCTGTGGTTGAGCTAAATTGCGGCTTTGCTGCTGATTCCCTGGGGAAGGCTTTTTGTGCAGCTCAGGTTTTAATTGTTGACCTTGTAAGCACTTCCAGGTCTTGTGAGGTCCAGTCCTGGGTTGTGTGGGCCTGAGTCTTTTCAGCAAACTGTACCTGCTGCAGTTCTATATTCCTGACCAGTCCACACTGAGTGGACCTGTGCTGACTGGAGGACAGATCAGCTGTCCTTGCTGTGCCCCAGTGTTCCCCCAGTGGGTCCATCACCCCCACCGCCCACACTCCAAACACTTCCCATAGGACGGGCCATGCACCAGTCCCTTGCAGTGACTCACGGGCCTCTGAGTGGCTCCTTGTTTTCACTTGTTTGTGACTCCTCGCTCCTATGTGGGTCCACGAGAGCCCCGTTAGTGGTCTTGCTGTCCTGGGGGTCACCAAGGCCCTCTTCTCCCCTACAGCTTCCAAGCAACTTTATACAAAGGGCACAGCAGTGGTTTTTGCCAGCTCCTGCTCAGCGTGCTCACCACATGGAAGATTCGTGGAGCACAGACAAAGACACTTGCATTGAGGAAGCAAATCTGCTTCTCCAAGAAGTCTCCCTAGGCCTCTCCAGGAAACTCCTTAGCCCTGGCTCACAAAGATCACTAAGGTCCGGGATGTGGATACATCTGTGACTGCTTGTGTGATCCCTGATGATTATCTTCATGCAAACAACACAGAATTCCTCGTCATCACTCTTCCTTGTCTGTGTTTAATGCCAGTTATTTTAAGTGTTTCTTTTTCTGTGTTTCTTCTTATGCAAGGCAGATGGCTCAGCTTTGGAGCAGAGAGGGAGCGGGAGAAAAGATGAAGGAGGAGGAGGAGAAAAAGGAAGAAAAAGATTGGGGAGGAGGCGAGGTAAAGGAGAAGGAGAGGAGGAGGAGGGAGAAGCAATGGAGGAGACAGAGAAGGCAGGCGGGAGATGAGGAGAAAGGGCATCGGGATAGGAAGGGGAGGAGAGAAGGAGGAGACTGGGGGTGGGTAAGAGAGAAGCAGGAAGGAGGGAAGTGGCAGGACGAAGCAAGGGAAAGAGAGGAGACGGTAGTCGTGACTGGTTCCCAGGGCTGCAAGACCCCCAAGGGCAGCTCCCGGCCACCAGTCTTTGAGAGGAGGAGCATGGCCCAGCTCGTGGGGCTTCTGTGGGCTTGGATCTGCCTGCTTCACAGTGCGGTCGGCATGAACTACGAAGGTGAGGAGCGGCGTGGCAGCGCCTTCCCCGTGTGCTGCTCCGTGCAATCAGACTGGAGATGCAGTGGAGGGTGAGTCGCCCTCACTTCAGGTACCCTGAGAGAGGATAAATGCTCTCTCTATATTTCAGGTATTTTTATGTATAAAACATCATCCACCAATAGGCTTTTTTAAATGAATGAATGAATGAATGAATAAAGAAGGCTCAGCTAACAACAATGAAAGAATGAGAATGTAAATTGGAAGAAGTCAAGTTACTTGATAACCAGGTGTCTCCCTTCACACTAATATATTTTAAATGCCTTATGCAGAGGTTTCAAAAACAACATTAATCTTTATAAAGTCTATTTTATTCCTTTACCAAAGTCACATCGTCTTTAACAGACATGATCCTGAAGAGACAATATAAAAAGGGATTTCCTTATGGATGCATTTCTTACGTGTTTGATGAGGATTATGCATAGTTGTGAAAACAATTTTTTATGGGATGGCTAAGAACAATGATCTTGCATGTATTACTTTTAAGTATTATTCAGGACATCTTTGCATTAAAAAAAAGTGCTGATAAATGTTTTTTTAAAAGAAAGAAAAGGAAAAGGAAAAGGAAAAGATGCTCTGAATGTAACTATGGCCACTGCTTTTTTATCAGCTATAATTTTCATTTTACACTTACTGAAAAATAACACTTTTTGACTTTGCCGTACATTTTTTAAAATCAGTGATCACTTTTGTATGTACATTAAAAAAAAAGATTACATATAAGTGAAAGAAGCTGGTTGAGATGGTTCTACAAAGTTTCTCCATTTCAGTATCTAGCCTCCTGAATTAAGGACATCATATTTTTTCACATAATATCTCTTCTGCGCTACCCAGAGCCTTAGTGATAAAGCATTTCTCAAAATAATGCATAAAAGAACAAAAACCCATAGGTCATGGGCACGTTAGCCTGTGTTCAAATGATGTCATGTTAGTCTGCTTCTGACCCTCAGAACTGTTGCTTATGCACTTGTCTCTGTCCCTCTCACAAGCATCTGCTTCCTGAAGCTTGAGAGGGCCCATTGTCTCTGGGAATTTCTTTTGAGACACTGAGATGCATACTGCAAGTTTTTGATGCTGGTCATATTCATCAGGCAGTAAGGATGGTGTCCCCACAGCAATACACTTTCAGATAATAAGATGCTGTTAGGAGTAAGGGGTATTCTGATTTCAAAGACGTCAGACTATAAGTATTGCATTTTAGCGTTTTAAAAGCAATGGCATGGTAGGCTTAGGATCTGCTAGGTACAGAGGATACAGAGATTAAATGGCATGATAATCTCCATTCAATGACTGTGCAGTCTGGTGGGAAGACAGAAGAGAAAACAACCATGTGTGGTACATGCTAAATCATCTATATGCCTGGCCTAAAAAAGAAGTGACTGAATTGGCAAGACTTCACAGAGGGCTCGGTTGAACAATCTTGTTCTAGGGCTAGAAATTTGCTGTGCACAAAGTGTAATTTCTCCACTGTCCTAAGATGTTAGGTTGCCTGAGGTATTGCATGGGAGTGGAGTCCCTTGCAGTGAGAACTATCCAGGTGGGAAGACCCTGACATGCTCCGTGAACCTGAAATTCTGAGGTTGCCAGTTAACATTTTAGGCTTCTGTGGGTAGAACTGCCGTCCAGCAGATCATTTAATTTCAGCAAAGGCTTTGTGCTAAAATGTGCATCTTGCATTGCAAGAGCCTTTATTACTTTATGCAGATAAGGAGGAATGATAAGAGGGCTGAGGGTTTCCTTGTCTCTTCTGAAACACCCCGATCCCCTCCAGGCAAGCTCAGGAATACAGCTCCTCCTCTAGCTTCTCCCTGTTCCAACTGAGCTTCTCTTCTCGGGCAAGGTTTTGAGGCTCAGATATCTCTGAGTTCCCACTTCTGAAAAAGGAAGTTAATGATTCTTACCGCCTCCCAATGTTGCTGAAGGATTAAGTGAGTTAGCGTGTGTGGCAGTCAGAACAGGTGTGTATCATTTTGTCACTATTATTACTATTACTGTATTGCAACTACTTATTACAGTTATAAAGAGGCATGATACGGATTTGGATTTAGTAGTTAATATTCACAGAGTGAGTCTGACTACGTTAGATTCCTCATGTAAGTGGAGTCGTGCAATGTTTGTCTTTCTGAGGTCGGTTTATTTCACTTAATGTCATATCCTCCAGGTTCATCCATGATATTGAAAATGGCAAGAGGGCTGAAAAATATTCTATTTTGTGTATATACCACATTTTCTTTATCTTTTTGTCCACTGATGAACACTTAGGTTGATTCCACACCTGGACTATTGGGATTAATGCTGCAATGAACACGGAAGTGCAGATAACTCTGCAGGACCTTGACTTTGATTCTTTTGGGTATATACCTAGAAGTGGATTTGTTGTATCATTCAGTGGTTCTATTTTTAATTTTTTGAGGAACCATCATACTGTTTTTCCATAGCAGCTATACCACTTTCCATTCCCACACTGTGAGTGTTCCATAATTCTTTACTATTATGATTAGGTCAGGTTTTCTTTTAAAAATGTTACAAACTTTTGTACTATGGAAATATTCACATGCCCTCCCCACGTGTCCATCCCCAGCTGCAGCAGTTACCAATCATGACTCAGGTGAGATTAGAGTCAGGTACGGCATTGAGGGCTAGCCTAATGAATTTGAGTCTCAGCCTGAGAGCTAACTCTTGGAAAAAAATATTATCCCAGGGCATGACATTATTATTTGCATTTTCTAAAGATCATGCTTGTAGCTAGCATGAAAGGGAGCTAGAAGAAAGTATCTATGAACAGAAAAGTAGTCATTGGGTTGGTTACTATAATGGGCCTGGGGATAATAAGAGTGAGGGTCGTGGTTGGAGCAGTGGGTTAGAGATTAAGATACTACACAACTGTATTGTCCACTTGCTACTCAAATTCTTCACCTTTATACTCAGTGCCCAAAATTCATTTTCATCCAGGACCTGTGAATATGACCAAATTTAGAAACAGGGTCTTTGCAGATGTAATTTGTTAAGATGTAGTCATAATGGTTAAGGGCTGGTCCTAATCTAATGACTGGTTTCCTTATAAGAAGAGAAAACAGAGGAGACAGAGACCACAAGGGAAGACAGCCATGTGAAGACAGGGGCAGAGATTGGAGTTATGCTGCCACAAGCAAGGGAATGCCAAAGATTGCCAGCAACCACCAGAAGCTAGGAGGGAGGCATGCAACAGATTCTCTGAGCTCCCAAGAAGGAACCAACCCTGCCAATACCTTCATGTCAGACTTCTGGCCTCCAGGACTGTGAGACAATAAATGTCTGTTGTTCTAGGCCACCCAGTTTGCAGTACTTCCTGCAGCAGCCTTAGGAAACTAACACACTAACCAAACCCTTCACTTTTTGTAAGAAAATGAAAAACGTTTTCGAAGCACTTACTATGTGCCAGGTACAGAAAAGGGATACTGAGATGGAACACCCATCTTAGTCCGTGGTAGGAAGTGGAAGGAAAAGCAGGGAATATTTTCAAGCACATTTACCACTGATAAGATGTCTGTCTCTAAATCCAGGAGTTCGCTATTTCTCTTTCAGAAGAATCACCAAAGCAATGTCATAGCTGGAAACTGTTTTTGTCATTACCGTTTCCAAATCCCTTTTTTTAATCTCAACTTTGAGGCAAAATGTCAGGACTAGAAAGCAACATGAACAATTAATGGTTTTATATGTTAGAAGCATATGTGTTCTGTAAGGTCACTGAGGAAGGAGACACTAGCCAGGTAGAGGAAGAAGGATTTTATTAGCAAGCAGCAAGCGGACTTGCTGGGCTGAGCCAAAAAATGGCGTCGGCACCGAGAGGCAGTCGGGTGTCTTCTTTTACAGGGTTAAGACTGGCATCTGGCCTAGCCTAGGAAGACAGTCACAATGTTCCACTCTGGATACAGTCTGTTCATGGGAACAGAGACATGCCGAGACAGAAACGTGTGCTAGCAGGGGGAAGCAGTTACAACGTTACAGAAGGTACAGCTTGCTCAGCCTGCTTGTGGGAACAGAGACTTGGGGAGATAGAAACAGAGGAATGAAACTTAGAGACATGAAACCGAAGGGTGGGGGCTTTCTAAAAGTCAGGTTTTCAGTTCCAGGGACCTAACGTATTCTAAAGCAGGAATATTTCCTCAGTGTGGCACCTCCAATTCTGACTGGAGAAAAGAGGAGAGAACCAGGGATGTCTTAATGATGTCAAGCAAGTGTTTGAACATTTAGACCAGTGCTTCTAAATCCTGGCTTCACCTCCTAATGAACTGAGAAGCTTTGAAAAAAAATGTTGATGGCAAATAATCACATGTTTTTTACAAAGGGTTCGTCATTGGTCATTCCACTAGAATCATTAGAATGGCTGAAATAAAAAACACGGACAATACCGAGTGCTGATGAGAATGTGGAGCAATTAGCACCCTTGTGCAATGCTGGTAAGAACACAAAATGATGAAGCTACTGTGGAAAACAGTCTGGCAGTGCCTTATAAAATTAAACACACATTTAACATATGACACAGCAATCCTACTGCTATTTACCCTAGAGCAGGGGTTGGCAAACTACATCCCATGAACCAAACCTGGTTTGCCACCTGTTATTATAAATAAAATTTTATTGGAACACAGCCACACTCACTCATTTATGTGTTGTCTTTGGCTGCCTTTACCCACCATGCAGAGTTTTGTAGCTGTGACAGAAACCAAATGACCCGAAAAGCCAAAAATATTCACTATGTGGCCTTTTATAGAAAAAGTTTTCCAATCTCTATCCTACAGAAATGAAAACCTGTGTTTGTATAAAAGATTGTATATTATGTTTATAGCAGCTCTTTTCATAGTCACCAGAAACTGGAAACAGTCCAAATATCCTTCAAGGGGGGAATGAATAAACAAACTGTGGTATATCCATACAATGCAGTAGTAAACAACAATAAAAGGGAACAAACTTCCTATAAACACAACTTGATTGTGTCCCAAAGGCATTACGCTGAATGAAAGATGGCAGTCTGGAAAGGCTATACACAGTACAGTTCCATTTACATGTAATTTTCAAAGAGACAAAAGTACAGTGGTGGAGGAAAAAAATCAGTGGTTGCCTAGAGAAAGGGATTGGGGGAAGGGACGACTATAAAGGCCTGATGGAAGGGACATTCTGTGGTGCTGAAAAACTTCTGTATCCTGATGGTGGTGGTTACACAAATCCATGCCAACATTAAAATTCATGAAACTATATGCCAGAAAAGTCGGTTTTACTGTATGACCACTTCAAAATAAAATGAAAAGAAACTCTGATGCTTAGCACCCATTTAAAACCAATTAGACCAAAACATCTGAGGGTGGACCTGGGCTTGGTAATGTCCCAGAAGCTCCGAGATGATTCTTGTCTGAATCCAGTTTTGAGCACTACGGAGCCCAGAGGATTTACAATCAATTAAAATTTACACCAAAGGAATAGACAATAGCAGCTTTTTAGAAGATAAAGTATCTGTGAATTTTGTCATGGGAAGTAATTTTGTTGAAGACAGGACAGTTTTAGGTATATACAACCTCATTGTCACCACTTGCTTAAACCATCCCCCTAATTAACAATAACGGCTTCCATAATTGGTTTTTCCTTTTTTCCTTTTAATAAAAGGACTCACCAGATATCTGTGAATTCCCTTGACTAAACCCTGTGCTTTATCCCCTGCGTCCAATCCATCTCCTGGATACAAAAAAAAAAAAAACCTCCTTATAGCCACACATACCCCCATCCTATCTCCACGGCAGCCAGAGTAATGTTTAAAAGAACATAAACTAGATCATGGCCCTACTCTTCTTAAAATGCTTCAATGTAAATAAATATACAAACAAATAAATGGGGGGAAGACACAACAACAACAAAATGTTCAATGAATCTCATTACAATTAAAACGAAATAAAAGTCCTATAAATCTTATCAGTGTTTTGCTAACTATGATCTCGGGCCCACCTACCTCAGATGATGTAAGATGCAAATTAAAATGCGGATTCTTAGGCCCTGCCCCAAAACGATTAAATCTGAATTTTTGAGAGCATCACTCCAGAATCTCTACGTAAATTTGAAAATATCCCAGAAAGGGAACAAGTGTTTGAGAAGCACTGGCTTTGTGCTGGTTGCAAAGTACTGTTAGAAACATGTAGTTCATACTTCTGATAATTCTGCGAGGTTGACATGCGGTCATCTTTAGCGCTGTTTGTGTGCAAATCCTTCAGGATTGCACCTTGCTAGGGGTGGCCAGATGGCTCGTGTTAGCCAGTGAAACGTGAGCTAACAGTCTTCTTCTGGAAACAATCCCTGCCATCTTGGAAGCATGGGTTAAGATGGACCCTCTTATCAACCTGGGTTCCTGAGGGAACACAATAAATAGAGCCCTTCCCTTCAACTCGGACACGTAGCAGGAGCCAGTACACTGTGGTTATTCTGTTAGTCCACTGATATTTTGGGGTTGTTGGTTGCATACGAGCATGAGCTGGCATATCCTGACTGACAACACTATTATATCCATTTGATAAATTAAAAAGTGGAGATTCTAATATTAAAATTTCCCTGCTAATAAATGGCAGAGTCAGGATTTCAGGCTTGTTCTGGCTGATGCTCAAGCCCTTATTCCTTTGACTCTAACTTATTCCTTAGTCCAAATCAGGCCAACTACAATATTAAACTTTTTGGAGTCACCTAAAAGTACACACCAGATAGTCTATGCTAACAATGTGACTTGTGGTGGGGACCTTGGGCCACACTGTGTCAGTTTGACTTCCGGAGGTGCAGAGACTCAGTAACTGAAGTCAGCCATGTGAGTGCTCCAAGCTTAGGCAACCAACTCCCAGTACAAATCCCAGACACCAAGGCTCAGGTGAACCTGCCTGGTGGGCAGGACTTCATACATACCCTTGCATATCGTTGCTGGGAGAAGTAAGTGCTGTCAGCGTGACTCCACCGGGGAGGACGACTGGAAGCTCTGCCTGGTCTCTCCTGAATCCGGTCCCATACACCTTTTTCCTTTGCTGATTTTAATCTCTATGCTTCACTGTAATAAACAATAACCATGAGTATAATGGCTTGTCTGGGTTCTGCGAGTCCTTCTAATGAATCACTGAAACTGAGGGTGGTCTTGGAGATCCCTGGCCACAGGTGTCTCTGTTCATGCCCTGCAGTTGGCTCTGTTACGTTATTCTTTCTTCCAGTATTGCAGTATCACTGTGTTATTTCTCCAACTCCCTCCCCAAAGTGTTCTTTTGCCAATTTTAACATCCCTTCTCCACAAGGAATACTATACAGGTATGGATTGACTTTTTCCCAGTAAATAAAAAGGTGAAAATGAGTATAAGCACAACTGTATTTTCCTCTTTCTAACCTTGGCTTTTAAAGTACTGGAGATTGATGACATGTATATACAGATTTTTATTAAATAAGTGCAACTTATGAATGAGTGAAGGTAATTTTGAGGTAAATTTGTAAAATTATTACCTTTCTATACTTCTCTTTACTTTGCCATATTTCAACATTAGTCCTGCTTACACTTTCTGTTTTTAGCCATTAGCCCAGTGGTTTCCAAACTTTGCAGCATATCGGAATTCCTGGGGATCTTTTAAAAATTGTTCACACACAGACATTTTAATTTAATTGATTTGAGGTACAACTTGGGTATCAGGATTTTTTCTTTTTTTTATTATAGTAAAATACACATACAACTTACCAGTGTAATTGTCTTTAAGTGCATGGTCCTGTGGCGTTAGGTTACATTCACATTACTGTGCAAGCATCACCGCGATCCATCTCCAGAGCTTGTTCCATTATCCCAAACTGAAACTCTGGTCCCATTGAACGATAGCTCCCCATCTCTCCCTCCCCTTAGGCCCTAGCAACCACTATTCTACTTTTTGTCTTCATGAATTTGACAAGTCTAGATACCTCATATAAGTGAAAATATATCTTTGTCCTTTTGTGTCTGGTTTATTTTACTTAACATAATGTCTTTAAGTTTCATCCATGTGGTAGCATGTATCAGAATTTCATTACTTTTTAAGACTGAATAAAATTCCACTTTATGGATAGACCACATCATGTTTATCCATTCATCTTTACGTGGACATTTGGGTTGTTTCCACCTTTTGACTACTGTGAATAATGCTGCTATGAACTTGGGTTTACAAATATCTGGCTGACTATCTTCTTTCAGTTATTTTTCATATATAGCCAGAAGCAGAAGTCATCAAGATTTCTAAAATCTCATCTGGTAATTCTAATACGCAGCAAAGTTTGTGAAGCACTGCACTGGCTCATCATGGATATCCGTTAAATAATAGGTGACTAAGGAAAAAGTTTTAATTTCAAGCCACCATGGCAGCCAGCAGCATTCAGCTGAAAGAGAAACTTGTACAATAAATGAACATAAGCAAATAGCAAAATAGTCATTTAAAAAACAAAATATATACAACAAATACAAAATTAAAGTCATTGCTGTTTTTGGTGTAATACACAAAATTTATGAACTGGTTGCAAACACAGATTATGTTGAATTTTAACTCTTTAATATGAGATGCACCTGCAACTTACATTATAATACGTATGTGTTCTCCTAACCAAATGTGACATCTATAAATTTATTTGTTGGTAAATTATGCTTTTCTATCTTACATAGTTTTAATAGGTCTTAAGCATTATGTATCACCTGCTATTTGGGAAAAATCAGATTTTTCACTCTATATTTATTCTACAATTCATTCTGTTATATTTCATTCTAAAATTATGACTGTTCTTAAAGACTCAAATGAACTTTGTAACAAATATTTAATATTTAAGTACATGCTAATTTCAAATTAAATAGCTTTTACATAAAATCACTTCATCAGAAACCATGCAAAAATGACAAAACAAAAATTCAAATTCTAAGGGGTTGAGGAGGTAAGTATCGTAGGTTTAGCGGTTCATGAAGAAACAATGGCTGAGAAGTGCTGTTTTAAAGAAAAAAGTAAAGCTACCCGCACTTTCTCCCATTTCAGGAACAGTTGTATTAGAACATTCTAACTGGGAAGGCCTTGATGTCCCAATGTTCTCTCCCCATCTTACAGCTCAGCAAAGTGAAGCTACATGGAAGGTGGTTGAGCCTGTCATGGGATTTGGGCCACTACCTCTCACCGAACCATCCCCTCCAAAAGGGGCTTAAAATGAATTGCCAGATCCACTTGGCAATATTACAGAGCTTAGTTCACTTTTCCGAGCTTTAGTCCTCTTACCTGTAAGATGGTGGAAAGAATGCTTGCTTCACAAAATTGTTCTGATTAATTAAATAAAATATAGTGCCCAGTACACAGAAGATGCTCAGTGCACTTGCATTCCCTACATACCTCAGAGGGACCATCCTTATTTTTCTCTCCTAGAGGGAGGGATTTCCATGTAGAAAGTGACACTTCCAAAGGCATGAATCTCTAATAGTAGAATTTAGGTATGAGTGAGAATTGATGACAAAAATTAAAAATCTATAGTTATTCATATCAGAAACACCACCTCCCTTCCCTGAAGACTGGACTGAATCTTATGGTACTAACAATGAAGACAGTGATGACAGTATTTCAGTAGTTATAACTCTGTTGATAACTTTCTTTGGTCTAGGCGCTACTCTAAATACTTGATATGCATAATCTATTTGTTCCTCATAACAATCCCATGAGATAAGTAGAATGATTGCCTTCATTTTGCAGAAGAGAATCTGAGGCACAGAGGGGCTGAGTCACATACCCAAGGTCACACAGCTAGCAGGAACAACTGGAATTTGAATTAAACATTCAGAGAAAGCATATTTCTTTAGCCATATATCTGCACTGTCAATTTATGTTCTGAACATGTCCTCCCACTGAGATCCTTCATAATTATAAATGACTCCCTCGTTGCTCTCTATACGCCACGTTTCCTGTTAGATTACTTTCCCTAAGTCATAGTTCATGTTGTTAAAAATTCTTTGTCTTTTCCCTCCTGTCAATCAGTAAAACTATTTCCTGTCCCTGAAAAATGTGTTTCATGTTGTTAGCAAGCTACTCAAAATCTACAGGGAATTAATTATACACCCATAGAGAGCCTCCTGTATTCCAATATTAAAGGAGAGCAGTTGAAGACCTGTGAAAAATAGACATTCCATTTTTTTTGAAATGCCTTAGCACTTTCTTTGAGATTTCCAGTGACTTCAATACTTGCTAGATATCAAAGACTCCTACACTTGAATTCTCAAGCAATTTTTCATGGATATAATTCTCTAAAGTTTGTGATAATCTGTCACCAACTTAAATGAGTCTTCCATCTGGTAAAGGAGAAAATAATAAAGATTATTGTGAGAACAGAAATCATTATCATTGCAATAAAATTGTTTCCATGTGCTAATTTCTTGCTATATGATGTGTACTGTACAGAATCCTTGATGGATGTTTTCAAGTAATCCTCACAACAAACCTATGAAGTGAGCTGCAAAAACCCATCTTTTACAGATGGTGAAACTAATTTAATCTCATTTTAAAAGCTAAGAAGAGTTAAGCAAATGTTTGCTTCATATTGTACCTTCCAAATAGTACTAAAAAGAAATAAAATAAAACAAAACAGAAAAATGGTGAAATGATAAAACGTTTTTTTATTATAATGTGGTATATTTTATTGGAAAATATGGGGAAAGCAAATCATTTACTTTTGCCTACTGAATTTCTTGTCTTAAAAATGATTTTAATGGTTTCTAGTCATTAATAATATTTGGAAAATACAGTTAAAGCAAAAGGAAAATAAAAAATCACTCACAATTACACTACTAAAATAAGCATTACTGAATTTTGATACATAAGTTTTAAAATATCACTACTGTTGCTAGAATAGAATTTAGTGAAATATTTTTATTTCTTTCATGTTAAAGGCTAAATCTAGTATAATTTTTTTTTGTATTTCAGATGAATATCCACCAACTATAAGTGAGTTGATTTAAAAATTTTATTGAAGTTTCTTTTTAAATTTTGCAGTAAAATGTGAAACCATTGAATGCTTCTTTTCCTGGTAAGAAATTAGATTTTTATGAAAAACTACTATTTTATGTACTTATATATAAGCTGAAATAAGTTCCATGTTAAAAATAGGTAAGGAAAAGGAAGAAGAGAGAAGTCAAAATTTTACTGTTAATACTTTCAAGTGATTAAACATTTTATTACATATGACTTTATAATTGTTTTTAAAATCAAGGCTTATAGGACATAATGAAATAGAAAACACCTTTTGTCACTTAAAGATGAAGTACAGGTTTTTCCATATCTACTTATTTGCTTATCTTTATTAATGCCTGTGTAATATTATAAAAGCTATATTTTCAATTTTAAAACTCCTTTAGTGATTGATATTTTTTAATTGATACATATTTTTTTAACTAATGTCAAGCATGATGAAATGAACATTCTTAATCTGAATGTCATTCCAGCTAAAACCAGGAAAGCACAGGGCTGTATTTGTCACCAATACTAGTTAACATTATTTTGGGGATTCTAACATATGTGAAATTGTAAAAAAGGAAAAAATCTGTAAAATATAAAAAAATCTATAAAAAGGATAAAATCTATAAAATAATGGCAAAATTATTTTATGACTGTATACTTTAAGTCTTTAAAATGTAAAAATTATTAGTTTTAATAAGAGAATCTGGTTATGTGGCTAGATGCAAGATAAACATACAACAGTCAACAATTTTTCTCTATACTGGTAAGAACCAACTAGACATTGATAGAAAATGGAAAACATTCTATTTTACATCAATGACAAAAAAACTTTGAAATTAAATTAGCGAGAAATATGTAGGGTTTATGTAAAGTAAATGATACAACTGTATTGAGGAACATAAAACCAATGTGAAAAATAGATTATGCCATGTTTTTGAATGAAAGACATAATGCAATAATAATGTCACTTTTCCTCAAACTTTTTTATTTAATGCCATTTTATATAGGAGCTAATCTTAAAGTCTAAGAATAGTGAAACAAATAACAACTTTAAATTTTATTTTTCAGACAGCATAACTCCTTTTCCAGAGGTCAGAGGTAAGTCGATCAGAAAGATCTTGCATTAAACTGTATTTTGTCTTAATTTTATAAAAATGGAGGAATTAGTTTTTTTCTGGTAAAAATATGTTTTCTCCTTTTGTAAAATGTAGTATAAGTACCTTGGATAAAGAAACAGAGAAATAGAAGTCACCCTGAACTTTTACCAGCACTAAATGTTTCCATTCTTTAATTTCTGCCAATCTAATAGAGAATTCAAGATTTTTAAATTCATATAGAAGAAACATCCAATAATAATTAAGAATATTATGAACAAAAATAGTGTTGGGATAGAGAAACACTTTGTCTCATCAGATGTGTAAAAATACTATAAATATTATAATATAATCAGCATGATAGCCTAGGGAGTCAAATAATAGGAAGGAGAAGGAGAGGAAGAGGAAGAAGAAGAAATATTTTGTGATGACTGCTGGCTCTGGATCCTACTCATTTTACCGCCATGCTATCCTATCTCTCTAATAATTTCAAAAAACTTGATAGAAAATACAATGGATCTCCACATTGAGATATCATCTCACCCCAATTAGACTGGCTATTATTATCAAAAAGACAGCGAATAACAAATG